>NW_027675452.1:775000-787500 GCF_965601325.2 Salmo salar
AGCGTTACGGAGGGAGGGGAGCGTTTGAGAGGGAGCGTTAGAGAGCAAGAGAGAGCGGGAGAGAGCGAGAGGGAGTGTTAGAGAGCGGGAGGGATCGAGAGAGAGCGAGGGGGAGCGTTAGAAAGCGAGGGGGAGCGTTGGAGAGGGAGCGAGAGTGAGCGTTAGAGAGCGGGAGGGAGGGATCAAGAGAGAGCGGGAGGGAGGGGGCGTTAGAGAGCAGGGGAGAGAGCGAGCGGGAGGGAGCGGGAAAGAGAGCGCGTGAGAGAGCGAGAGGGAGAGGGAGCATGATAGAGGGAGAGGGAGCGTGGGAGAGGGAGCGAGAGGGAGCATTAGAGAGCGGGTGTGATCGAGAGAGAGCGGGTGGGATTGAGAGAGAGCGGGAGGGAGCGTTAGAGAGCAGAGGAGAGAGAGCGGGAGTGAGAGCAAGCGGGAGTGAGAGAGAGTGAGAGAGAGCGGGCGAGAGGGAGCGGGAGAGAGCGTGAGGGAGCAAGAGGGAGCGTTAGAGAGCGAGAGGGAGCGTTAGAGAGCGAGAGGGAGCGTTAGAGAGGGAGAGGGAGCGTTAGAGAGGGAGCGAGAGTGAGCGTTAGAGAGGGAGAGGGAGAGTTAGAGAGCGAGGGGGAGCGTTTAGAGAGCGAGGGGGAGCGTTAGAGAGGGAGCGTTGGAGAGGGAGCGTTAGAGAGGGAGGGGGAACGTTAGAGAGGGAGGGGGAGCGTTAGAGAGGGAGGGGGAGCGTTAGAGAGGGAGAGTGAGCGTTAGAGAGCGGGCGGGATCGAGAGAATGCGGGAGGGAGCGTTAGAGAGCAGGGGAGAGAGCGGGAGGGAGCGTTAGAGAGCGAGAGGGAGCGTTAGTGAGAGGGAGCGTTAGGGACCGAGGGGGAGTGTTAGAGAGCGAGGGGGAGCGGGGCGGGAGCGTTAGAGAGCGGGAGGGAGCGTTAGAGAGCGGGAAGGAGCGTTACGGAGGGAGGGGAGCGTTACGGAGGGAGGGGAGTGTTTGAGAGGGAGCGTGCGAGAGGGAGCGTTAGAGCGCAATAGAGAACGGGAGGAGAGCGACAGGGAGTGTTTTCGAGAGCCGGAGGGATCGAGAGACAGCGAGGGGGAGCGTTAGAAAGCGAGGGGGAAGGTTGGAGAGGGAGCGAGAGTGAGCGTTAGAGAGCGGGGAGGGAGGGATCGAGAGAGAGCGGGAGGGAGGGAGCGTTAGAGAGCAGGGGAGAGAGCGAGCGGGAGTGAGAGAGCGAGCGGGAGGGAGCAGGAAAGAGAGCGCGTGAGAGAGCGAGAGGGAGCGTGAGAGAGCGAGAGGGAGCGTGAGAGAGCGAGAGGGAGCGTGAGAGAGGGAGAGGGAGCGAGAGAGTGAGTGTTAGAGAGCGGGTGGGGATCGCGAGAGAGAGCGGGAGGGAGCGTTAGAGAGCAGGGGAGAGAGAGCGGGAGTGAGAGCAAGCGGGAGTGAGAGAGAGTGAGAGAGAGTGAGAGAGAGCGGGCGAGAGGGAGCGAGAGGGAGCGTTAGAGAGCGAGAGGCAGCGTTAGAGAGTGAGTGGGAGACCTTGGGGGATGTGGAGGCATTGAGACAAGGAAACTGTGGTTGTCAACAGGTTGGAATACACAGACGCTATCAAGCAGCCCAGATACAAGCTGTGATATACTGTGTGTGTGTGTGTGTGTGTGTGTGTGTGTGTGTGTGTGGTGTGTGTGTGAGTGTGTGTGTGTGTGTGTCGAAGCAAGGAAAGGGGATGATGGTGTTCTTCTTCATCTGTTTATTCACCTGTCATTGGTTCTGATAATGATTACTAGTCCCCCCCCCCTCTGTTTCTCTTCTCTTTCTCCTTCTCTCCCCCATCCCTCTTTCTCCATCCCACACTCTCTACCCTCCCTCTGTCTCCATCTCTGTCTCCCTCCCTCCCTCTCCATCTCTGTCTCCCTCCCTCCCTCTGTCTCCCTCCCTCCATCCCTCTCTTCCCTCCCTCCCTCTGTCTCTATCTCTCTCTCCCCTCCCCCTCCCTCTGTCTCCATCTCTCCCTCCCTCCCCCTCTTTCTCCATCTCCCCCTCCCTCCCCCTCTGTCTCCATCTCTCTCTCCCCTCCCTCCCCCTCTGTCTCCATCTCTCCCTCCCTCCCCTCTGTCTCCATCTCTCCCTCCCTCCCTCTCTGTCTCCATCTCTCCCTCCCTCCCCCTCTGTCTCCATCTCTCCCTCCCTCCCCCTCTGTCTCCATCTCTCCCTCCCTCCCCCTCTGTCTCCATCTCTCTCTCCCCTCCCTCCCCCTCTGTCTCCATCTCTCCCTCCCCCCTCTGTCTCCATCTCTCCCTCCCCCTCTGTCTCCATCTCTCCCTCCCCCTCTGTCTCCATCTCTCCCTCCCCCTCTGTCTCCATCTCTCCCTCCCTCTCTGTCTCCATCTCTCCCTCCCCCTCTGTCTCCATCTCCCCCTCCCTCCCCCTCTGTCTCCATCTCTCCCTCCCTCCCCCTCTGTCTCCATCTCTCCCTCCCTCCCCCTCTGTCTCCATCTCTCCTCCCTCCCTCTCTGTCTCCATCTCTCCCTCCCCCTCTGTCTCCATCTCTCCCTCCCTCCCCCTCTGTCTCCATCTCTCCCTCCCCCTCTGTCTCCATCTCTCCCTCCCTCCCCCTCTGTCTCCATCTCTCCCTCCCTCCCCCTCTGTCCTCCATCTCTCCCTCCCTCCCCCTCTGTCTCCATCTCTCCCTCCCTCCCCCTCTGTCTCCATCTCTCCCTCCCTCCCCCTCTAGTCTCCATCATCTCCCTCCCTCCCTCTCTGTCTCCATCTCTCCCTCCCCCTCTGTCTCCATCTCTCTCTCCCCTCCCTCCCTCTCTGTGTATCAGGTGACAGGGGGATTGGGGTTGATAATCAGGGTCTGTATTTTCTCATCAGTCTTAAATCAGACCAATTACACGCTAGCTGATGGAGAGCATGGTCAGGTTGATGTAGGGTGATAAGAAACACACACACACACACACACACACCCCCCTCTAGGATTAAGCGCTCTGTCTCAGGGTATCTGCCTCTCTTATCAGAGACAACCATCCCTGACATGACCTGTCTGCTGCCATGGCTGCAGTGTTATATACACACACACACACACAGATACACACACACACACACACACACACACACACACAGATACAGACAAACACAAACACACACACGTATACACGCATTTATTTAAGGTTATTTTCATGTGTAGTACCAGTCAAAAGTTTGGACACACCTACTCATTCAAGGGTTTTTCTTTATTTTACTATTTTATACATAATAGTGGCGACATCAAAACTATGAAATAACACATATGGAATCATGTAGTAACCAAAAATATATTTTATATTCTTCAAAGTAGCCACCCTTTACCTTGATGACAGCGTTGCACACTGTAAAGAGCCTCCCTTGGGCCTCTCTTGGGCTGAGGGATATTTTAGCCCCAGGCTAAGTGAGTGTTCACACTTGCACATTGTAAAGTGGGCTAGCCCCAACCTTAGCCCAGGGCTAGCTGGCCCTGCTCCGGATCAGGGTCAGAACCGATGTTTTGTGGTTAGCCCCAAGAACACGCTGCCAAAATAGCCAGTGTGAAACGGAGTCAAGAACAACGCTTTGAATGCTCACTGTCCAATCACAAAAGCAGCACTTAATTGACATATGATGTTGATGCCTGTAATGTGTTCTGCATGTTATTTTGATACGTCGATTCATACTATTTAAGCCTTCCATCTGAAGACAGGAAAACATGGGTTGCTATGCCTAACAAAAATGGTTGCTATGCAGGCTGGCTAACCTCTTCTCACTTAGCCAACTAAAGATACAAACTCTGCAGCTGGAACAGCAGTAAACTCTACAGCTGGAACAGCAGTAAACTCTACAGCTGGAACAGCAGCAAACTCTACAGCTGGAACAGCAGTAAACTCTACAGCTGGAACAGCAGCAAACTCTACAGCTGGAACAGCAGCAAACTCTACAGCTGGAACAGCAGCAAACTCTACAGCTGGAACAGCAGCAAACGCTACAGCTGGAACAGCAGCAAACTCTACAGCTGGAACAGCAGCAAACTCTACAGCTGGAACAGCAGCAAACTCTACAGATGGAACAGCAGCAAACTCTACAGATGGAACAGCAGCAAACTCTACAGCTGGAACAGCAGCAAACTCTACAGCTGGAACAGCAGCAAACTCTACAGCTGGAACAGCAGCAAACTCTACAGCTGGAACAGCAGCAAACTCTACAGCTGGAACAGCAGCAAACTCTACAGCTGGAACAGCAGCAAACGCTACAGCTGGAACAGCAGCAAACGCTACAGCTGGAACAGCAGCAAACTCTACAGATGGAACAGCAGCAAACTCTACAGCTGGAACAGCAGCAAACTCTACAGATGGAACAGCAGCAAACTCTACAGCTGGAACAGCAGCAAACTCTACAGCTGGAACAGCAGCAAACTCTACAGCTGGAACAGCAGCAAACTCTACAGCTGGAACAGCAGCAAACTCTACAGCTGGAACAGCAGCAAACTCTACAGCTGGAACAGCAGCAAACTCTACAGCTGGAACAGCAGCAAACTCTACAGCTGGAACAGCAGCAAACGCTACAGCTGGAACAGCAGCAAACTCTACAGCTGGAACAGCAGCAAACTCTACAGCTGGAACAGCAGCAAACGCTACAGCTGGAACAGCAGCAAACTCTACAGCTGGAACAGCAGCAAACTCTACAGCTGGAACAGCAGCAAACTCTACAGATGGAACAGCAGCAAACTCTACAGATGGAACAGCAGCAAACTCTACAGCTGGAACAGCAGCAAACTCTACAGCTGGAACAGCAGCAAACTCTACAGCTGGAACAGCAGCAAACTCTACAGCTGGAACAGCAGCAAACTCTACAGCTGGAACAGCAGCAAACTCTACAGCTGGAACAGCAGCAAACGCTACAGCTGGAACAGCAGCAAACGCTACAGCTGGAACAGCAGCAAACTCTACAGATGGAACAGCAGCAAACTCTACAGATGGAACAGCAGCAAACTCTACAGATGGAACAGCAGCAAACTCTACAGATGGAACAGCAGCAAACTCTACAGCTGGAACAGCAGCAAACTCTACAGCTGGAACAGCAGCAAACTCTACAGCTGGAACAGCAGCAAACTCTACAGCTGGAACAGCAGCAAACTCTACAGCTGGAACAGCAGCAAACTCTACAGCTGGAACAGCAGCAAACTCTACAGCTGGAACAGCAGCAAACTCTACAGATGGAACAGCAGCAAACGCTACAGCTGGAACAGCAGCAAACTCTACAGCTGGAACAGCAGCAAACTCTACAGCTGGAACAGCAGCAAACTCTACAGCTGGAACAGCAGCAAACGCTACAGATGGAACAGCAGCAAACTCTACAGCTGGAACAGCAGCAAACGCTACAGCTGGAACAGCAGCAAACGCTACAGCTGGAACAGCAGCAAACTCTACAGATGGAACAGCAGCAAACTCTACAGATGGAACAGCAGCAAACTCTACAGATGGAACAGCAGCAAACGCTACAGCTGGAACAGCAGCAAACGCTACAGCTGGAACAGCAGCAAACTCTACAGATGGAACAGCAGCAAACTCTACAGATGGAACAGCAGCAAACTCTACAGATGGAACAGCAGCAAACGCTACAGATGGAACAGCAGCAAACTCTACAGATGGAACAGCAGCAAACTCTACAGCTGGAACAGCAGCAAACGCTACAGCTGGAACAGCAGCAAACTCTACAGATGGAACAGCAGCAAACTCTACAGATGGAACAGCAGCAAACTCTACAGCTGGAACAGCAGCAAACTCTACAGCTGGAACAGCAGCAAACTCTACAGCTGGAACAGCAGCAAACTCTACAGCTGGAACAGCAGCAAACTCTACAGATGGAACAGCAGCAAACGCTACAGCTGGAACAGCAGCAAACTCTACAGCTGGAACAGCAGCAAACTCTACAGCTGGAACAGCAGCAAACGCTACAGCTGGAACAGCAGCAAACTCTACAGCTGGAACAGCAGCAAACTCTACAGCTGGAACAGCAGCAAACTCTACAGATGGAACAGCAGCAAACTCTACAGCTGGAACAGCAGCAAACTCTACAGCTGGAACAGCAGCAAACTCTACAGCTGGAACAGCAGCAAACTCTACAGCTGGAACAGCAGCAAACTCTACAGCTGGAACAGCAGCAAACTCTACAGCTGGAACAGCAGCAAACTCTACAGCTGGAACAGCAGCAAACGCTACAGCTGGAACAGCAGCAAACGCTACAGCTGGAACAGCAGCAAACTCTACAGATGGAACAGCAGCAAACTCTACAGATGGAACAGCAGCAAACTCTACAGATGGAACAGCAGCAAACTCTACAGATGGAACAGCAGCAAACTCTACAGCTGGAACAGCAGCAAACTCTACAGCTGGAACAGCAGCAAACTCTACAGCTGGAACAGCAGCAAACTCTACAGCTGGAACAGCAGCAAACTCTACAGCTGGAACAGCAGCAAACTCTACAGCTGGAACAGCAGCAAACTCTACAGCTGGAACAGCAGCAAACTCTACAGATGGAACAGCAGCAAACGCTACAGCTGGAACAGCAGCAAACTCTACAGCTGGAACAGCAGCAAACTCTACAGCTGGAACAGCAGCAAACTCTACAGCTGGAACAGCAGCAAACGCTACAGATGGAACAGCAGCAAACTCTACAGCTGGAACAGCAGCAAACGCTACAGCTGGAACAGCAGCAAACGCTACAGCTGGAACAGCAGCAAACTCTACAGATGGAACAGCAGCAAACTCTACAGATGGAACAGCAGCAAACTCTACAGATGGAACAGCAGCAAACGCTACAGCTGGAACAGCAGCAAACGCTACAGCTGGAACAGCAGCAAACTCTACATTTGTCTCCGTTTTCATAGATTTTCTATTTACATTTAATTACATAAATCCATGATGATAATAATAATAGCGTGATTTCGACCTGGATCAGAAAATTTGACGTCTCGTTTGTTCACAGCGTTCTCTGTTCAGCGGCCAGATTGAATTTCAGAAGTCAAACATTGTTGGTAAATGCAGACAGCGAGGTTTATACAGGCCAGAAGCAGGGGACATCGTGTTAATTTCCTGTCTTATTGTTTAACATCGGTCGCGTGTCAGAGATAGAATATTGGTCGCATGTTGTGTTTGTCCGTTAGCCCAGGGCTTTGGAATACAGGTGGGAATCCTTAGCCCAGAACTAAAGCTTAGCCCAGGGCCAGTCTAGCCTGGGGCTAAGAACGATGCAGTGTGAAAAGGTCTCTTGTTTTCTGTCTGTACCCTCATCTCCTCAACCCCCTCACTGGCTCACCCCCCACTGCTCCGCTCTCATCCTCCTCTACCCTCCATCCCCATTGGAAACACTCAGTTGTTATTTCTCTTCATCTCTCTCATTGCAGCCGTATGGTGATTGCAGCCGTTTGGCAAGTTTACTTTGATTTGGGATGTTTCTGTGTTTTCCCCCGTCGGACATTTTCTATACCTGCCAGATTTTACTGAAATGATGTGTTAACCTGGTTAGAAAAACTTGGAGGACATTTGTCAATGCTCCTTATAGTTATTAGGTTTGGTGTAGTAATTACCACGTGTTCCTGTGTTAGTCGTTTGGTAATGACTGGTTTGGTGTAGTGATGAAATGTCTTTTCCCTGTGTGTCTGTCCAGGCGTATGATGTTTTTGCCAGCCTGGGCATCAGTCGTCTGTTGGAGCCATCTGACATGGTTCTGCTGGCCATCCCTGACAAGCTGACCGTCATGACGTACCTCTACCAGATCAGAGCCCACTTCAGTGGAGAGGAACTCAACGTGGTGCAGATAGAAGCCAACAGCAGCCGCAGCACATACAAGGTGGGTCTGTTGATGTTCTGTATTAATACATACAAGGTGGGTCTGTTGATGTTCTGTATTAATACATACAAGGTGGGTCTGTTGATGTTCTGTATTAATACATGCAAGGTGGGTGTGTTGATGTTCTCTATTAATACATACAAGGTGGGTCTGTTGATGTTCTGTATTAATACATACAAGGTGGGTGTGTTGATGTTCTGTATTAATACATACAAGGTGGGTGTGTTGATGTTCTGTATTAATACATACAAGGTGGGTCTGTTGATGTTCTGTATTAATACATACAAGGTGGGTGTGTTGATGTTCTCTATTAATACATACATGGTGGGGCCACTTCACCTGTTAAACCTCGTATTCATCTCCAGCATCATTCTAAGTTATGTTGTCAAAGAGAAGAAATTAGAAAATGGCCCCCTGTGAGGTCATCAGGGTCTCTGAGAAAATGTCCCCCTGTGAGGTCATCAGGGTCTCTGAGAAAATGTCCCCCTGTGAGGTCATCAGGGTCTCTGAGAAAATGTCCCCCTATGAGGTCATCAGGGTCTCTGAGAAAATGTCCCCCTATGAGGTCATCAGGGTCTCTGAGAAAATGTCCCCCTATGAGGTCATCAGGGTCTCTGAGAAAATGTCCCCGTGTGAGGTCATTAGGGTCTCTTTGAAAATGGCCCCCTGTGAGGTCATCAGGGTCTCTGAGAAAATGTCCCCGTGTGAGGTCATTAGGGTCTCTTTGAAAATGGCCCCCTGTGAGGTCATCAGGGTCTCTGAGAAAATGTCCCCCTGTGAGGTCATCAGGGTCTCTGAGAAAATGTCCCCCTGTGAGGTCATCAGGGTCTCTGAGAAAATGTCCCCCTATGAGGTCATCAGCGTCTCTGAGAAAATGTCCCCCTATGAGGTCATCAGGGTCTCTGAGAAAATGTCCCCCTATGAGGTCATCAGGGTCTCTGAGAAAATGTCCCCCTATGAGGTCATCAGGGTCTCTGAGAAAATGTCCCCGGAGTGTGAGGTCATCAGGGTCTCTTTGAAAATGGCCGCCTGTGAGGTCATCAGGGTCTCTGAGAAAATGTCCCCCTATGAGGTCATCAGGATGTGTTTATTTATTTAGATTCAGTGACTTTCTAAACCTACAACTAGTTTCCAGCCAGGGGAGGATGTTTGACTCTGTGTCCCAGTGAAACTCATATTAGTTGGGGGGGTGTGTGAGAAAGAGTTATACAACTAAAATAAAATATTATTACTTTTCTTGTCATTAAGGTGGGAGACTTCGAGACAGACACCAACGCCTCCATCGGCCAGGACAAGTTCTATGCCGAGCTAAACGTCAGTGACGCTAATGCCCAGACCACTGGATCCAGTGGGGACGTTAGCATCGGAGCTAACGGCGCTAGCGCCACCAATGGAGCCGTGGGTAAAGAGGAGGAGGAGATGGAGGTGGTGAGCGTGAGGAAGAGTGAGACTGTATCTTTCTCCCTCCCTGACTTTGGGGTGTCCCCCTCCTCTCCCACCTCGCCCCCCCTCCCCTTGCCCCGCGCGGCTCTACTCCCCACCGCCACAGAGTCCTCCCAGCCCAGAGCCGCGCCTCGCTCCCTTGCCCCCACACCTCTAGGAGACGATGGACGTCAACTACAACTACCCCTGAAGGCAGTCACCCTGGACCTGAGCCAGCTCCCTCTGAGGACGGAGAGAGGGATAGAGAGGGAGACGAGGGAGCAGGAAGGGATGAGGGGTGGAGCCCCAGACAACGGGGCCCTAGATTCAGGGTTCCCTACACCGCAAGGGGCCTCTGGGCCCCCAGGGGCCTCGTCTCCCTCCTCCCACAAGCTGGGCTTCTCCTACAACTGTGATGCTGACCTCATCAAGAAGAAGAGGGCCAGCCTCCGTCACTCTGAGACCGCCTCCGACGGCAGCAGCCCCACCCCTAACAACCACGCTGACACGCCCACTAAACAGGTACATGTCTGGACGTACCTACTGATTTGATTGATTGATTGATAGATTGATTGATTGATAGATTGAGGAATTTAATTTCAGGTTCATACATCATTTGGTCTTAATGAGAACTTTAAGGACACCAGCTGTCGACACTCTGCCTCTTAACAGGTCAACACACTAACCACGTTTCTTTCTTCACCTCGACGTGATGTTTATTTCATCCCTGCCACAACTAATTCAACTACTCATCTTCTCGTCAAGCCCTTGATCAGTGTAGTCAGGTTCTCTTGTCCAAAGCTACAACCTGATTAATGTAACATTGTAGCTTCGTGCTGAAGAGGCAGAGTTGAGAAACACTGGTCCAGTCAAACAGCATGGTGCTTCTGATGGATTTCTGCTACGGAGAAAACGGCTGCTTCCTTCCCATTTTAGATGTTGTCACCGTGGGCCCGAGCACCCATCAGGTGGAGACACGCTAACATTACCCAAACATCCCACAAGCTCTTTTGACATTTCATTATATTTTTCATTATATTTCTCATCCCGCTGCGTGATGGCAGGTTGTGCTCAGGCTACGTGGATACGCTTCACAGGACACACCTCAGTTGTCGCAGTCACACACACACGCCTGTCTGCCTGCCTTAACCCCTCGATCATAACGCCGTTTAACACCTTGAAAGGTCGGGGTGGAGGTCACTGCAGTCATAACGCTACGTCTACGTCACCGCTGTGTATTAAATGAT
This sequence comes from Salmo salar, assembly GCF_965601325.2. Lineage (NCBI taxonomy): Eukaryota > Metazoa > Chordata > Actinopteri > Salmoniformes > Salmonidae > Salmo > Salmo salar. The sequence continues at coordinate 785,530 of NW_027675452.1, forward strand.
TAGCATCGCTTTAATGGCTTTATGGTTCGACTTAGAAAAGTCCTGATTTCCATGTCCGTTATTTCCAGCATGACCAGATAGTAGCAGGTTGAACCTTGTTCAGCTCTGCAGAGTGGCCACTAGCTGGAATAGCCTCATAGTCATCAATCCTAACCTTAACCACACTGCTAACCCTAATTCCTAACCTTAACCACACTGTTAACCCTAATGCCTAATCCTAACCTTAACCACACTGCTAACCCTAATTCCTAACCTTAACCACACTGCTAACCCTAATGCCTAATCCTAACCTTAACCACACTGCTAACCCTAATTCCTAACCTTAACAACACTGCTAACCCTAATGTCTAACCCTAACCTTAACCACACTGCTAACCCTAATGTCTAACACTAACCACACTGCTAACCCTAATGTCTAACCTTAACCACACTGCTAACCCTAATGTCTAACCTTAACCACACTGCTAACCCTAATGTCTAACCCTAACCTTAACCACACTGCTAACCCTAATGTCTAACCTTAACCACACTGCTAACCCTAATGCCTAACCTTAACCACACTGCTAACCCTAATGCCTAACCTTAACCACACTGCTAACCCTAATGCCTAACATTAACCTTAACCACACTGCTAACCCTAATGCCCCTAACCTTAACCACACTGCTAACCCTAATGCCTAACCTTAACCTTAACCTTAACCACACTGCTAACCCTAATGTCAAACCCTAACTTTAACCACACTGCGAACCCTAATGTCTAACCCTAACCCTAACCCTAACCCTAATGTCTAACCCTAACCCTAACCCTAATGTCTAACCTTAACCACACTGCTAACCCTAATGTCTAACCCTAACCACACTGCTAACCCTAATGTCTAACCTTAACCACACTGCTAACCCTAATGTCTAACCTTAACCACACTGCTAACCCTAATGTCTAACCCTAACCACACTGCTAACCCTAATGTCTAACCCTAACCTTAACCACACTGTTAGCCCTAATGTCTAACCATAACCACACTGCTAACCCTAATGCCTAACCTTAACCACACTGCTAACCCTAATGTCTAACCTTAACCACACTGCTAACGCTAATGCCTAACATTAACCTTAACCACACTGCTAACCCTAATGCCTAACATTAATCTCACTGCTAACCCTAATGCCTAACACTAACCTTAACCTCACTGCTAACCCTAATGCCTAACACTAACCTTAACCACACTGCTAACCCTAATGTCTAACCCTAACCTTAACCACACTGCTAACCCTAATGCCTAACACTAACCTTAACCACACTGTTAACCCTAATGCCTAACCTTAACCTTAACCACACTGCTAACCCTAATGCCTAACCTTAACCTTAACCACAATGCTAACCCTAATGTCAAACCCTAACCTTAACCACACTGCTAACCCTAATGTCTAACCCTAACCACACTGCTAACCCTAATGTCTAACCTTAACCACACTGCTAACCCTAATGTCTAACCCTAACCTTAACCACACTGCTAACCCTAATGTCTAACCCTAACCTTAACCACACTGCTAACCCTAATGTCTAACCTTAACCACACTGCTAACCCTAATGTCTAACCTTAACCAAACTGCTAACCCTAATGCCTAACCTTTACCACACTGCTAACCCTAATGCCTAACCCTAACCTTAACCACACTGCTAACCCTAATGTCTAACCCTAACCTTAACCACACTGCTAACCCTAATGCCTAACCCTAACCTTAACCACACTGCTAACCCTAATGCCTAACCCTAACCTTAACCACACTGCTAACCCTAATGTCTAACCCTAACCTTAACCACACTGCTAACCCTAATGTCTAACCTTAACCACACTGCTAACCCTAATGTCTAACCTTAACCAAACTGCTAACCCTAATGCCTAACCTTTACCACACTGCTAACCCTAATGCCTAACCCTAACCTTAACCACACTGCTAACCCTAATGTCT
>NW_027675452.1:792500-822500 GCF_965601325.2 Salmo salar
TGCCATGAAGGCCGGCAGCAAGCACACAGCCAATTCAACTAACTCAGTCCCAGTTAAAACACCACAAGTCACTGACGTAAGTGTGTGTGTGTGTGTGTGTGTGTGTGTGTGTGTGTGTGTGTGTGTGTGTGTGTGTGTGTGTGTGTGTGTGTGTGTGTGTGTGTGTGTGTGTGTGTGTGTGTGTGTGTGTGTGTGTGTGTGTGTGTGTGTGTGTGTGTGTGGGAGACTTGGAGATTGTGTGTGACTTGGAGATTGTGTGTGACTTGGAGATTGTGTGTGTGTGTGTGGGAGACTTGGAGATTGTGTGTGTGTGTGACTTTGAGATTGTGTGGGAGACTTGGAGATTGTGTGTGTGTGTGACTTTGAGATTGTGTGTGTGTGTGACTTTGAGATTGTGTGCTCCTGTTTTTTATGTGGGTGATAGTTTTGAGACACTTCAAATCAAATGTTATTGGTCACATGCTTGGTAAACAACAGGTGTAGACTAACAGTGAAATGCTTCCTGACGGGTTATTTTACAACAATGCAGAGTTAAAGATACAAACTAGAACTGGTGACACAATGAATAAATGCATGGTGTATAATGAATAGCAAGTAGTAATAACATGACTATATACAGGAAGTACCAGGTAATAACATGGATATATACAGGAAGTAGCAGGTAATAGCATGGCTATATACAGGAAGTACCAGGTAATAACATGGATATATACAGGAAGTAGCAGGTAATAGCATGGCTATATACAGGAAGTACCAGGTAATAACATGGATATATACAGGAAGAACCAGGTAATAACATGGATATATACAGGAAGTACCAGCTAATAACATGGATATATACAGGAAGAACCAGGTAATAACATGGATATATACAGGAAGTACCAGCTAATAACATGGATATATACAGGAAGAACCAGGTAATAACATGGCTATATACAGGAAGTACCAGCTAATAACATGGATATATACAGGAAGAACCAGGTAATAACATGGATATATACAGGAAGTACCAGGTAATAACATGGATATATACAGGAAGAACCAGGTAATAACATGGATATATACAGGAAGTACCAGGTAATAACATGGATATATACAGGAAGAACCAGGTAATAACATGGCTATATACAGGAAGAACCAGGTAATAACATGGCTATATACAGGAAGAACCAGGTAATAACATGGCTATATACAGGAAGTACCAGGTAATAACATGGATATATACAGGAAGAACCAGGTAATAACATGGATATATACAGGAAGAACCAGGTAATAACATGGCTATATACAGGAAGTACCAGGTAATAACATGGCTATATACAGGAAGTACCAGGTAATAACATGGATATATACAGGAAGAACCAGGTAATAACATGACTATATACAGGAAGAACCAGGTAATAACATGGATATATACAGGAAGAACCGGGTAATAACATGGATATATACAGGAAGAACCGGGTAATAACATGGATATATACAGGAAGTACCAGATAATAACATGGCTATATACAGGAAGTACCAGATAATAACATGGATATATACAGGAGGTACCAGGTAATAACATGGCTATATACAGGAAGAACCAGGTAATAACATGGCTATATACAGGAAGTACCAGATAATAACATGGATATATACAGGAAGTACCAGGTAATAACATGGCTATATACAGGAAGAACCAGGTAATAACATGGCTATATACAGGAAGTACCAGATAATAACATGGATATATACAGGAAGTACCAGATAATAACATGGCTATATACAGGAGGTACCAGATAATAACATGGCTATATATAGGAAGTACCAGAAAATAACATGGCTATATACAGGAAGTACCAGAAAATAACATGGCTATATACAGGAGGTACCAGATAATAACATGGCTGTATACAGGAAGTACCAGGTAATATCATGGCTATATACAGGAAGTACCAGGTAATATCATGGCTATATACAGGAAGTACCAGTACTGAGTCCATGAGCAGGGGTACAAGGTAATTGAGGTAGCTATGTACATATAGGTAGGGGTAAAGTGACTAGGCAACAGGATAGATAATAGACAGTAACTTCAGTATACTGTAGTTAGGGGTAAATTATAGATAATAGACAGTAACAGCAGTATACTGTAGGTAGGGTAAAGGATAGATAATAGACAGTAACAGCAGTATACTGTAGGTAGGGGTAAAGGATAGATAATAGACAGTAACAGCAGTATGCTGTAGGTAGGGGTAAAGGATAGATAATAGACAGTAACAGCAGTATACTGTAGGTAGGGGTAAAGGATAGATAATAGACAGTAACAGCAATATACTGTAGGTAGGGGTAAAGGATAGATAATAGACAGTAACAGCAGTATACTGTAGGTAGGGGTAAAGGATAGATAATAGACAGTAACAGCAGTATACTGTAGGTAGGGGTAAAGTGACTAGACAACAGGATAGTTAACCTCTCTGGGCTAGGTGGGACGTTTGCGTCCCACCCTAGTCAACAGCCACTGGAATCCCGTGGCGCGATATTCAAATACCTTAGAAATGCTATTACTTCAATTTCTCAAACATATGACTATTTTACACCATTTTAAAGACAAGACTCTCGTTAATCTAACCACACTGTTCGATTTCAAAAAGGCTTTACAACGAAACCAAAACATTAGATTATGTCAGCAGAGTACCCAGCCATAAATAATCAGACACCCATTTTTCAAGCTAGCATATAATGTCACATAAACCCAAACCACAGCTAAATGCAGCACGAACCTTTGATGATCTTCATCAGATGACAATCTTAGGACATTATGTTATACAATACATGCATGTTTTGTTCAATCAAGTTCATATTTATATCAAAAACCAGCTTTTTACATTAGCATGTGACTAGCATGTGACTAGCATTCCCACTGAACACTTCCGGTGAATTTACTAAATTACTCACGATAAACGTTCACAAAAAACACAACAATTATTTTAAGAATTATAGATACAGATCTCCTCTATGCACTCGATATGTCAGATTTTAAAATAGCTTTTCGGTGAAAGCACATTTTGCAATATTCTAAGTAGATAGCCCGGCATCACAGGGCTAGCTATTTAGACACCCAGCAAGTTTAGCACTCACCAAAGTCAGATTTACTATAAGAAAAATGTTATTACCTTTGCTGTTCTTCGTCAGAATGCACTCCCAGGACTTCTACTTCAATAACAAATGTTGGTTTGGTCCCAAATAATCCATTGTTATATCCAAATAGCGGCGTTTTGTTCGTGTGTTCAAGACACTATCCGAAAGGGTAAATAAGGGTGATGAGCACGGCGCATTTCGTGACAAAAAAATTCTAAATATTCTATTACCGTACTTCGAAGCATGTCAACCGCTGTTTAAAATCAATTTTTATGCCATTTTTCTCGTAAAAAATCGATAATATTCCGACCGGGAAAGCGTGTATACGTACAAAGAGAGAGAAAATAAAAACATCTCGTGCCCTCGTGCACGAGCCTGAGTCTCAGAGTACTCTGACCGGCCACTATCCAAACACGATAATGTGTTTCAGCCTGGGGCTGCCTCGATATCATTCAGCTTTTTCCCGGGCTCTGAGAGCCTATGGGAGCCGTAGGAAGTGTCACGTTACAGCAAAGATCCTCAGTCTTCAATAAACAGAGACAAGAAGAACAAGATCTTGTCAGAGAGGGCACTTCCTGTAAGGAATCTTCTCAGGTTTTTGCCTGCCATATGAGTTCTGTTATACTCACAGACACCATTCAAACAGTTTTAGAAACTTTAGGGTGTTTTCTATCCAAAGCCAATAATTATATGCATATTCTAGTTACTGGGCAGGAGTAGTAACCAGATTAAATCGGGTACGTTTTTTATCCGGCCGTGTCAATACTGCCCCCTAGCCCTAACAGGATAATAGACAGTAACAGCAGTATACTGTAGGTAGGGGTAAAGGATAGATAATAGACAGTAACAGCAGTATACTGTAGGTAGGGGTAAAGGATAGATAATAGACAGTAACAGCAGTATACTGTAGGTAGGGGTAAAGGATAGATAATAGACAGTAACAGCAGTATACTGTAGGTAGAGGTAAAGGATAGATAATAGACAGTAACAGCAGTATACTGTAGGTAGGGGTAAAGGATAGATAATAGACAGTAACAGCAGTATACTGTAGGTAGAGGTAAAGGATAGATAATAGACAGTAACAGCAGTATACTGTAGGTAGAGGTAAAGGATAGATAATAGACACTAACAGCAGTATACTGTAGGTAGAGGTAAAGGATAGATAATAGACACTAACAGCAGTATACTGTAGGTAGGGGTAAAGGATAGATAATAGACAGTAACAGCAGTATACTGTAGGTAGAGGTAAAGGATAGATAATAGACAGTAACAGCAGTATACTGTAGGTAGGGGTAAAGGATAGATAATAGACAGTAACAGCAGTATACTGTAGGTAGGGTAAAGGATAGATAATAGACAGTAACAGCAGTATACTGTAGGTAGGGGTAAAGGATAGATAATAGACAGTAACAGCAGTATACTGTAGGTAGGGGTAAAGGATAGATAATAGACAGTAACAGCAGTATACTGTAGGTAGGGGTAAAGGATAGATAATAGACAGTAACAGCAGTATACTGTAGGTAGGGTAAAGGATAGATAATAGACAGTAACAGCAGTATACTGTAGGTAGGGGTAAAGGATAGATAATAGACAGTAACAGCAGTATACTGTAGGTAGAGGTAAAGGATAGATAATAGACACTAACAGCAGTATACTGTAGGTAGGGGTAAAGGATAGATAATAGACAGTAACAGCAGTATACTGTAGGTAGAGGTAAAGGATAGATAATAGACAGTAACAGCAGTATACTGTAGGTAGGGGTAAAGGATAGATAATAGACAGTAACAGCAGTATACTGTAGGTAGGGGTAAAGGATAGATAATAGACAGTAACAGCAGTATACTGTAGGTAGGGGTAAAGGATAGATAATAGACAGTAACAGCAGTATACTGTAGGTAGGGGTAAAGGATAGATAATAGACAGTAACAGCAGTATACTGTAGGTAGGGGTAAAGGATAGATAATAGACAGTAACAGCAGTATACTGTAGGTAGAGGTAAAGGATAGATAATAGACAGTAACAGCAGTATACTGTAGGTAGGGGTAAAGGATAGATAATTGTTGTAGGCAGAGTGAGTCTGTGGCAGGGCTGTCATTGGGACTGTTCTCAGGACAGTGAACTGTGTCAGAAAGCCCTAAATGGACACGCCCCCCCCTCCTCCTCCACGCCTCCCCCTACCTGCTCCACGCCTCCCCCCTACCTGCTCCACACCTCCCCCCTACCTGCTCCACGCCTCCCCCCTACCTGCTCCACGCCTCCCCCTCCTCCTCCACGCCTCCCCCCTACTGCTCCACGCTTCCCACCTCCTGCTCCACGCCTCCCCCTCCTCCTCCACGCCTCCCCCCTCCTGCTCCACGCCTCCCCCTCCTCCTCCACGCCTCCCCCCTCCTGCTCCACGCCTCCCCCTCCTCCTCCACGCCTCCCCCCTCCTGCTCCACGCCTCCCCCCTACCTGCTCCACGCCTCCCCCTCCTCCTCCACACCTCCCCCCCTCCTGCTCCACGCCTCCCCCCTCCTGCTGTGTAACTGGTGACAAAGGCAGGATTGTGAGCGGGTAGTTGAGAGGGCCTCCTCAAGGGTCCTTCCTTATTAACTTCTGCTCAGGCTCTTTTCAGGATGCCCACAGGGGCCTGATAATGTCAAAGGTTTAGGTTTTTGGTACCTCTCTCTTTCTTTCAAAAACTTGGTGCCACTCTCTGTCCCTCTCTCTTACTCCCCCCTCTCTCTTTCTTACTCCCCCCTCCCTCTCTTACTCCTCCCTTTCCCTCTCTCTTACTCCCCCCTCCCTCTCTCTTATCCCCCCTCCCCCCTCCCTCTCTCTTACTCCCCCTCCCTCTCTTACCCCCTCTCCCTTTCTTACCCCCCTCCCTCCCTCTTACTCCCCCCTCTCCCTCCCCCTTACCCTCTCCCTTCCTCTCTCTTACCCCCCCTCTCTCTTACCCCCCCCCCCTCTCTTACTCCCCCTCTCTCTCTCTTACTCCTCCCTCTCTCTTACCTCCCCCTCCCCCCTCTCTCTCTGTCTTTCTCCTTCATCTGACGAGGTTTGGTTTGTGGAGACTTTAGAAAACAACCTTCCTCTGAGTCATATAACATCAACTTAATGTCACACCAACCCCCTTAAAGGGAGACTTCAGGATGTTGGCAATGAAGCCCTTTATCTACTTCCTCAGAGTCAGATGGACTCCTGGTTACCTCACAAAATGGTGTGGTCAAATCCAGAATTACCTTGACAAATGTTCTGTATTGTATTGAAGGAAAAAGGAGTGAATAATAAGTAGGTATGGAGAGAGAGAGAGAGAGTTGGAGTGAGTGTTGTTGAGAGAGTGATTGTAGAGCGAGAGTGATTGGAGAGCGAGAGTGATTGGAGAGCGAGAGTGATTGGAGAGCGAGAGTGATTGGAGAGAGAGCGAGAGTGATTGGAGAGAGAGCGAGAGTGATTGGAGAGAGAGCGAGAGTGATTGGAGAGAGAGCGAGAGTGATTGGAGAGAGAGAGAGAGTGATTGGAGAGAGAGAGAGAGAGAGTGTTGGGGAGAGAGAGAGAGTGTTGGGAGAGAGAGAGAGAGAGAGTGTTGGAGAGAGAGAGAGAGAGAGTGTTGGGGAGAGAGAGAGAGTGTTGGGGAGAGAGAGAGAGTGTTGGAGAGAGAGAGTGTTGGGGAGAAAGAGAGAGAGTGTTGGGGAGAGAGAGAGAGTGTTGGGGAGAGAGAGAGAGAGAGTGTTGGAGAGAGTGTGTGTGTGTGTGTTAAGGAGAGTGTGTGTGTGATGGAGAGAGAGCGAGAGCCGGTTCTGACTGATGACCAAGGATTTGAAGAAAAAATGAAATGAATACCTTTCAGTAATGAAATATGTAAGAAGTGGCAGCTTTTCTCCGCCGTTCATTGTCTGCATCCCGAAAGGACAGGCCTGATGTCCTTGAATTAAACGGTTGCTGTGTGGTGTGACTGTGTGTGTGCGGGCGACTGTGTGTGTGTGTGACTGTGTGCATGCATGCGACTGTGTGTGTGTGACTGTGTGTGTGTGACTGTGTGTGTGTGACTGTGTGTGCGGGCATTTGCCTGTGTCTGTCTCCATGGGCCTTAAGAATAACGAATTCAGCATAATAATCTTAACCACAAACACAGACAACCTTCCAAGAAGCACCAGTCAGAGACTTTCAAGTTGTTCAGAAGAGAACTAGAATTAAACCAGTGGATTCTTATGGAGCCAGAAGTCCTCTACCGTCCGTCCCCTTGTTGTTAATGCTGTGAAGCCAAGATGGACGCCTCATTGCTTCGTTTAAGGTGTTTGAGTAGGCGACTGCTCTCCCTCCCTCCTTTCATTTCATCTAACTCCTTATTTCCCAAGGACAACACTAATAAGGGAAGCATTAGGGAATGAGGGAGGGGCGTGGGAGGGAAAGGAGGGGAATTATTGAATTGTTTGACTTTTTTAATAGATTAGATTGATTAAAAGAATCCCCCTCGTAGCCTCTCCTGTCAGCTGATAGTTGTCAGCAATTCAGATGAGATTACTTGATGCCTTGTTTTGATTAGGGGGTGTGTGTGTGTGTGTGTGTGTGTGTGTGTGTGTGTGTGTGTGTGTGTGTGTGTGTGTGTGTGTGTGTGTGTGTGTGTGTGTGTGTGTGTGTGTGTGTGTGTGTGTGTGTGTGTGTGTGTGTGTGTGTGTGTGTGTGTGTGTGTGTGTGTGCGCGCGCGTGTGTGTGCGCTCTTGTGTGTTTACTTGCGTGTGCGTGCATACGTGTGCTCGTAGCTACTTTGTGGTTTAGCATGCATACGGAATATATTAATTCAATTAAAACAGGTTTCATTCTGCTGGGGTAATGGCAGTAATGTGGGGGCAAGGGAAGGAGAGAAGGAGAGAGAAATTAGTTCCTTTAGGTGTCCGGACGCAATGCCACTAATGTAGGGGAAAGGGAAGGAGGGAGGAGAGGGTGGAGGGAGGAGAGGGACAAGGTGAAGGGAGAAGAGAGGGAGGAGGTGAAGGGAGAGGAGAGGGAGGAGATGAAGGGAGAGGAGAGGGAGGAGATGAAGGGAGAGGGAGGAGATGAAGGGAGAGGAGAGGGAGGAGGTGAAGGGAGAGGAGAGGGAGGAGATGAAGGGAGAGGAGAGGGAGGAGGTGAAGGGAGAGGAGAGGGAGGAGATGAAGGGAGAGGAGGTGAAGGGAGAGGGAGGAGATGAAGGGAGAGGAGAGGGAGGAGGTGAAGGGAGAGGAGAGGGAGGAGATGAAGGGAGAGGAGGTGAAGGGAGAGGGAGGAGATGAAGGGAGAGGAGAGAGGAGGAGGTGAAGGGAGAGGAGAGGGAGGAGATGAAGGGAGAGGAGGTGAAGGGAGAGGGAGGAGATGAAGGGAGAGGAGAGGGAGGAGGTGAAGGGAGAGGGAGGAGATGAAGGGAGAGGAGAGGGAGGAGATGAAGGGAGAGGAGAGGGAGGAGGTGAAGGGAGAGGGAGGAGATGAAGGGAGAGGAGAGGGAGGAGATGAAGGGAGAGGAGAGGGAGGAGGTGAAGGGAGAGGAGAGGGAGAAATTAGCTCCTTTAAAGGTCCACTGCAGTCAGAAACGTGATTCTCCTGTGTTTTATATTTCCACACTGAGGTTGGAACAATACTGTGAAAATAATGCTGATAATAGATCACCTGAAATGTCAGCCTGTTTTGGTGGGAGGAGTTTTGAGTTCATTGAGCAACAAGAGAGAGATTTCCAGACCTCTCTGCCAATAACAGCTAGTTCTCAGTCTCCCCTCCCACTCAGACCACTCCCAGACAGTCATAGCTAAATGCTTGCTTGAGAAATTGCTCTTTGCTAAGAAGCTATTTTTGTTTCTTTTTGACGGTTTTAATTGAAAATAATCACAGTAAGGTACTTAATTGTTACCAGGAAATGAATTGATATTGAGATAAAAATGGCTGCATTGGACCTTTTAAGGCTGATTTAGACCCTATAGAGACGGGCCCTACGGAGACGGGCCCTACGGAGACGGGCCCTACGGAGACGGGCCCTACGGAGACGGGCCCTACGGAGACGGGCCCTACGGAGCATAGCGAAGTGTCGCGATGTCATTTTTCTTCACATAAGGATCGTCTCCTTGTTGTGCCACATGAAAATTGTAATGCGTCATATCGTTTCTCGCCGTGGGGGCAGTGTTGTGTGTTCAATGAAGCTCGCTTGGTACCTTGATCCTAACAATAGGCTACAGGCTACAGGCTAAAGGCTATGCATCAGAGCAGCCTATTTTCCATTGATAAGCAAATTAGAATCTCACCGAGTGTTCAAACAATAAACCAAACGACATTGTAGCCTTATTAGAACCCCCCCCCCCCCCCCCCAAAAAAAAATCTAATATATATTTTGTTTAGAAGTAATAACTAGTGATTCCAGGCTAGAGGTAAAAACAGCTGTGAGATATGGGCTTTTTCTCTCCGCGACCAAAACATGATGCCGTTGTATTTTTTGCTGATATGGGAGCGAATACATTGAAGCAGCATATCGTACTAGGATAAGGTTGTAGAAGAATATCTGCCAGGACATACAGTATTATTTCATTAGAAATCGGATTATTTCACATGGCAATGTGGGAAGCTAATCAACTGGGAAGCTAATCAACGGTTTAGCTTGGCGTTAAGTAAACAGCCTATTCTGCATTGATAAGCACATATAACCTCAGCAACTGTTTAAACAATAAGCAAAACGTCATTGAATCCACAAAAGGCTATTTGGTTTAGAAGGTGTAATTATGCATGGCTATTTGGTATAGAAGGTGTAGTTATTCATGGTTATTTGGTATAGAAGGTGTAGTTATTCATGGTTATTTGGTATAGAAGGTGTAGTTATTCATGGTTATTTGGTTTAGAAGGTGTAGTTATTCATGGTTATTTGGTATAGAAGGTGTAGTTATTCATGGTTATTTGGTTCAGAAGGTGTAGTTATTCATGGTTATTTGGTTCAGAAGGTGTAGTTATTGAATGGTTATTTGGTATAGAAGGTGTAGTTATGCATGGCTATTTGGTATAGAAGGTGTAGTTATTCATGGTTATTTGGTATAGAAGGTGTAGTTATTCATGGCTATTTGGTATAGAAGGTGTAGTTATTCATGGTTATTTGGTATAGAAGGTGTAGTTATTCATGGTTATTTGGTATAGAAGGTGTAGTTATTCATGGTTATTTGGTTTAGAAGGTGTAGTTATTCATGGTTATTTGGTATAGAAGGTGTAGTTATTCATGGTTATTTGGTATAGAAGGTGTAGTTATTCATGGTTATTTGGTATAGAAGGTGTAGTTATTCATGGTTATTTGGTATAGAAGGTGTAGTTATTCATGGTTATTTGGTATAGAAGGTGTAGTTATTCATGGTTATTTGGTATAGAAGGTGTAGTTATTCATGGTTATTTGGTATAGAAGGTGTAGTTATTCATGGTTATTTGGTATAGAAGGTGTAGTTATTCATGGCTATTTGGTATAGAAGGTGTAGTTATTCATGGTTATTTGGTATAGAAGGTGTAGTTATTCATGGCTATTTGGTATAGAAGGTGTAGTTATTCATGGCTATTTGGTTTAGAAGGTGTAGTTATTCATGGTGTAGTTATTCTAGTGTGGAGACGAGTGGAGCGACAGATCTGTTAGTCCTTCTAGTGTGGAGACGAGTGGAGCTACAGATCTGTTAGTCCTTCTAGTGTGAGACGAGTGGAGCTACAGATCTGTTAGTCCTTCTAGTGTGGAGACGAGTGGAGCTACAGATCTGTTAGTCCTTCTAGTGTGGAGACGAGTGGAGCAACAGATCTGTTAGTCCTTCTAGTGTGAGACGAGTGGAGCTACAGATCTGTTAGTCCTTCTAGTGTGGAGACGAGTGGAGCTACAGATCTGTTAGTCCTTCTAGTGTGGGGACGAGTGGAGCTACAGATCGTGTGGAGACGAGTGGAGCTACAGATCTGTTAGTCCTTCTAGTGTGAGACGAGTGGAGCTACAGATCTGTTAGTCCTTCTAGTGTGGAGACGAGTGGAGCTACAGATCTGTTAGTCCTTCTAGTGTGGAGACGAGTGGAGCTACAGATCTGTTAGTCCTTCTAGTGTGGAGACGAGTGGAGCGACAGATCTGTTAGTCCTTCTAGTGTGGAGACGAGTGGAGCTACAGATCTGTTAGTCCTTCTAGTGTGGAGACGAGTGGAGCTACAGATCTGTTAGTCCTTCTAGTGTGGAGACGAGTGGAGCGACAGATCTGTTAGTCCTTCTAGTGTGGAGACGAGTGGAGCTACAGATCTGTTAGTCCTTCTAGTGTGAGACGAGTGGAGCGACAGATCTGTTAGTCCTTCTAGTGTGGAGACGAGTGGAGCTACAGATCTGTTAGTCCTTCTAGTGTGGGGACGAGTGGAGCTACAGATCTGTTAGTCCTTCTAGTGTGGGGACGAGTGGAGCTACAGATCTGTTAGTCCTTCTAGTGTGAGACGAGTGGAGCTACAGATCTGTTAGTCCTTCTAGTGTGGAGACGAGTGGAGCTACAGATCTGTTAGTCCTTCTAGTGTGAGACGAGTGGAGCTACAGATCTGTTAGTCCTTCTAGTGTGGAGACGAGTGGAGCGACAGATCTGTTAGTCCTTCTAGTGTGAGACGAGTGGAGCTACAGATCTGTTAGTCCTTCTAGTGTGGAGACGAGTGGAGCTACAGATCTGTTAGTCCTTCTAGTGTGGAGACGAGTGGAGCTACAGATCTGTTAGTCCTTCTAGTGTGGAGACGAGCTACAGATCTGTTAGTCCTTCTAGTGTGGAGACGAGTGGAGCTACAGATCTGTTAGTCCTTCTAGTGTGGAGACGAGTGGAGCTACAGATCTGTTAGTCCTTCTAGTGTGGAGACGAGTGGAGCTACAGATCTGTTAGTCCTTCTAGTGTGGAGACGAGTGGAGCTACAGATCTGTTAGTCCTTCTAGTGTGAGACGAGTGGAGCTACAGATCTGTTAGTCCTTCTAGTGTGGAGACGAGTGGAGCGACAGATCTGTTAGTCCTTCTAGTGTGAGACGAGTGGAGCTACAGATCTGTTAGTCCTTCTAGTGTGAGACGAGTGGAGCTACAGATCTGTTAGTCCTTCTAGTGTGGAGACGAGTGGAGCGACAGATCTGTTAGTCCTTCTAGTGTGAGACGAGTGGAGCTACAGATCTGTTAGTCCTTCTAGTGTGAGACGAGTGGAGCTACAGATCTGTTAGTCCTTCTAGTGTGGAGACGAGTGGAGCTACAGATCTGTTAGTCCTTCTAGTGTGGAGACGAGTGGAGCGACAGATCTGTTAGTCCTTCTAGTGTGGAGACGAGTGGAGCTACAGATCTGTTAGTCCTTCTAGTGTGGAGACGAGTGGAGCTACAGATCTGTTAGTCCTTCTAGTGTGGGGACGAGTGGAGCTACAGATCTGTTAGTCCTTCTAGTGTGAGACGAGTGGAGCTACAGATCTGTTAGTCCTTCTAGTGTGGAGACGAGCTACAGATCTGTTAGTCCTTCTAGTGTGGAGACGAGTGGAGCTACAGATCTGTTAGTCCTTCTAGTGTGGAGACGAGCTACAGATCTGTTAGTCCTTCTAGTGTGGAGACGAGTGGAGCTACAGATCTGTTAGTCCTTCTAGTGTGAGACGAGTGGAGCTACAGATCTGTTAGTCCTTCTAGTGTGGAGACGAGTGGAGCTACAGATCTGTTAGTCCTTCTAGTGTGGAGACGAGTGGAGCTACAGATCTGTTAGTCCTTCTAGTGTGGAGACGAGTGGAGCTACAGATCTGTTAGTCCTTCTAGTGTGGAGACGAGTGGAGCTACAGATCTGTTAGTCCTTCTAGTGTGGGGACGAGTGGAGCTACAGATCTGTTAGTCCTTCTAGTGTGGAGACGAGTGGAGCTACAGATCTGTTAGTCCTTCTAGTGTGGGGACGAGTGGAGCTACAGATCTGTTAAGGTTTAGGCGTCTACGTGTCAAGTCCTCCCGAGTCCCAAAAATGGTGTTGCAGGAAAAACACATTGTACTATTATGTTCAGAATTTGCATATTTGTCATGTAGTAATGGTAGGTAATGAATTGAAGGTTTTTGCTCATTGGTGCTGGAAGCTGGGTCCTATTAATTCATTAGTGCACACCGTAGCAAAACATTATTGGGAAAATTCAGGTAGGTCCCACCCGGTTTCGGCCTGTTTGGTGTCTGGTGAATCCTACCCAGTTGTAGGGTTTATTGAATGCTAACAGTAACCTATGGATGTTGTATGATAGTTAGCGGATCGTGCTAAGCTAACTGTGATGATCCAGAGAGGAGGTAGCTGTGTCTCTCTCCACCCCAGGGAAGCAGACCTTTGTCTGGGGTCGCTGGTTTGTCCCTGGACCCCCCTCTAAACCCTCCCCATAGATGTGTGTGTGTTGCCCTCTGCTCTCCCCTACCTCTCTAATAGTGGCCTATGCTGCCACTCTCTTTGAACTGAGGTCACCAGTTCACTTCTCTTTCTCACTCACTCCCTCTCTTTTTCTCATACTGCCTTCGCCCTCTGTCTTTATCCCTCTCTCTCTTTCTCACTTTTGTCCTACTTTCTACTTTGCTATTTTCACTCACTCCTATCTCTCTGTCTCTGTCTCTCGCTGTCAATTCAATTCAAGTGGTTTTATTGGCATGGGAAACATATGTTAACATTGCCAAAGCAAGTGAAGTAGATAAAATACAAAAGTGAAATAAACAATACAAATGAACAGTAAACATTACACTCACAGAAGTTTCAAAAGAATAAAGACATTACAAATGTCATATTATGTATATATACAGTGTTGTAATGATGTACAAATGGCTAGTCTCTCTCTCTCTCTTTCTATTTTCTGTCCCATTGAGCAGTAATACTAATTGTTTTTGCGTTGTCTCCCTCTCCCTCCATCTCCTTACCCCCTCCTTGGTGGGCTTCAACATCTATTAGGCCATTTAGTCCAGATCTCTTGTAATTTGCAGGCAAATTAGTCATTAATGAACAATCAGAAAAAATAAGCGTTCTCCCTCTTTTTCCCCTACTCCCTCTCCCCCTCCTCTCCTCCCCCTTCTCTCCTCCCTCCTCCACTCCTCCACACCTCCCTTCCTCCCCCTCCTCTTCTCCCATCGACCCCTCCCCTCCACTCCTCCCCCTCCACTTCTCCCTTACTCCCCTCTTCCTCTCTTTCATCTGCATGGAGAGAGAAAGAGCCTGTCTGGATTCTCTCTCCTCGCTCTCTCTCTCTCCTCTCTTGCTCTTGCTCTCTCTCTTCGCTCTCTCTCCTCGCTCTCTCTCTCCTCCTCGCTCGCTCTCTCCTCGCTCTCTCTCTCTATCTCCTCCTCGCTCTCTCTCTTCGCTCTCTCTCTCTCTCCTCCTCACTCTCTCTCTCCTTGCTCTCTCTCTCTATCTCCTCCTCGCTCTCTCTCTATCTCCTCCTCGCTCTCTCTCTCTCTTCGCTCTCTCTCTCTCCTCCTCGCTCTCTCTCTCTCTCTCTCTCTCTCTCCTCCTCTCTCTATCTCCTCCTCGCTCTCTCGCTTAAAATGATCTATTTTTCCACATGTAGATAGTACATATTCTCTTAACATGTAAATAGGTGTGTGTGTGACTGTTCGCTCCAGGTCTCTTCCTCCATTAGCAGATGGGAGCAGTAATTTCACACAGTCCTGGCCATGGTAATTATGAGGATGCATACTATGTCTGGGTCTGGGTGTGAGAGGTGTGTGAGTGTGCATCCTATTTCTATGGCAGGGTGTCTGTCTATATGTATGCAAGTGTATTTATTTAAATGTGTATGTCTGTTTGTGCATCTTATTTGTACGTCAAGGTGTCTGTCTATACCGTGTGTGTGTGTGTGTGTGTGTGTGTGTGTGTGTGTGTGTGTGTGTGGTGTGTGTGTGTGTGTGTGGGTGTGTGTGTGTGTGTGTGTGTGTGTGTGTGTTGGTTGGTCCTCGTGCTCACTGGCTCGTTCTGATTCCTTTAATTGGACTCTGTTTGATTTTCACCGACCAGCTCTCTCTCTCTGAGGCGTAGAGGTGACTTCTTGGAGTCTGCCGTGACCCTCGCTGTCAGATAAACGAGGGAGAAAGGAGAGCAGAGGAGGGGGAAGAGAAACCTTTGAACTCCAAATGCCCCCTGTACTCAACTCTCCTCCCCTCTCCTCACCTCTCCTCCCCTCCCTCCCCTCTCCTTCCCTCTCCTCTCTTCAAAAAGCCCACTGCTTTCTTTTCAACAAACAGAAAAAGGTCTGTTTGAAAATGCCTCAAAAAGCCTCTCACCCTTTTCCTTTTCAACTATCCTAACTCCTCTCTGCCTCTCCTCCTCTTTCTCCCCCTCCTCTCCTCCCCTTTCTCCCCCTCCTCCTCCTCTTTCTCCCCTCCTCTCCTCCCCTTTCTACCCCTCCTCTCCTCCTCTTCGTCCCCCTCCTCTCCTCCTCTTTGTCCCCCTCCTCTCCTCCTCTTTGTCCCCCTCCTCTCCTCCCCTTTCTCCCCCTCCTCTCCTCTTTCTCCCCCTCCTCTCCACCCCTTTCTCCCCCTCCTCTCCTCCCCTTTCTCCCCCCTCCTCTCCCTCCCCTTTCTCCCCCTCCTCTCCTCCCCTTTCTCCCCCTCCTCTCCTCCTCTTTGTCCCCCTCCTCTCCTCCCCTTTCTCCCCCTCCTCTCCTCCCCTTTCTCCCCCTCCTCCCTCCTCTTTCTCCCCCTCCTCTCCTCCTCTTTGTCCCCCTCCTCTCCTCCTCTTTGTCCCCCTCCTCTCCTCCCCTTTCTCCCCCTCCTCTCCTCCCCTTTCTCCCTCTCCTCCCCTCCTCATTCTCCCCCTCCTCCCCTCCTCTTTCTCCCCCTCCTCCCCTCCTCTTTCTCCCCCTCCTCTCCTCCCCTTTCTCCCCCTCCTCCCCTCCTCTTTCTCCCCCTCCTCGCCTCCCCTTTCTCCCCCTCCTCCCCTCCTCTTTCTCCCCCTCCTCGCCCTCCTCTTTCTCCCCCTCCTCCCCTCCTCTTTCTCCCCCTCCTCCCCTCGCTCTTTTCTCCCCCTCCTCTCCTCCCCTTTCTCCCCCTCCTCCCCTCCTCTTTCTCCCCCTCCCTCCCCTCCTCTTTCTCCCCCTCCTCCCCTCCTCTTTCTCCCCCTCCTCCCCCCTCCTTCTTTCTCCCCCCTCCTCTCCTCCTCTTTCTCCCCCTCCTCTCCTCCCCTTTCTCCCCCTCCTCCTCCTCTTTCTCCCCTCCTCTCCTCCCCTTTCTACCCCTCCTCTCCTCCTCTTCGTCCCCCTCCTCTCCTCCTCTTTGTCCCCCTCCTCTCCTCCTCTTTGTCCCCCTCCTCTCCTCCCGCTTTCTCCCCCCTCCTCTCCTCCTCTTTCCTCCCCCTCCTCTCCACCCCTTTCTCCCCTCCTCTCCTCCCCTTTCTCCCCCTCCTCTCCTCCCCTTTCTCCCCCTCGCTCTCCTCCCCTTTCTCCCCCTCCTCTCCTCCTCTTTGTCCCCCTCCTCTCCTCCCCTTTCTCCCCCCTCCTCTCCTCCCCTTTCTCCCCCTCCTCCCCTCCTCTTTCTCTCCCCTCCTCTCCTCCTCTTTGTCCCCCTCCTCTCCTCCTCTTTGTCCCCCTCCTCTCCTCCCCTTTCTCCCCCTCCTCCTCCTCCCCTTTCTCCCTCTCCTCCCCTCCTCTTTCTCCCCCTCCTCCCCTCCTCTTTCTCCCCCTCCTCCCCTCCTCTTTCTCCCCCTCCTCTCCTCCCCTTTCTCCCCCTCCTCCCCTCCTCTTTCTCCCCCCTCCTCTCCTCCCCTTTCTCCCCCTCCTCCCCTCCTCTTTCTCCCCCTCCTCCCCTCCTCTTTCTCCCCCTCCTCCCCTCCTCTTTCTCCCCCTCCTCCCCTCCTCTTTCTCCCCCTCCTCTCCTCCCCTTTCTTCTCCCCTCCTCCCCTCCTCTTTCTCCCCCTCCTCCCCTCCTCTTTCTCCCCCTCCTCTCCTTCCTCTTTCTCCCCCTCCTCTCCTCCTCTTTCTCCCCCTCCCTCTCCTCCTCTTTGTCCCCCTCCTCTCCTCCTCTTTGTCCCCCTCCTCTCCTCCTCTTTCTCCCCCTCCTCCCCTCCTCTTTCTTCCCCCTCCTCCCCCTCCTCTTTCTCCCCCTCCTCCCCTCCTCTTTCTCCCCCTCCTCTCCTCCCCTTTCTCCCCCTCCTCCCCTCCTCTTTCTCCCCCTCCTCCCCTCCTCTTTCTCCCCCTCCTCCCCTCCTCTTTCTTCCCCCCTCCTCTCCTCCTCTTTCTCCCCCCTCCTCTCCTCCCCTTTCTCCCCCTCCTCTCCTCCTCTTTGTCCCCCTCCTCTCCTCCTCTTTCTCCCCCCTCCTCTCCTCCTCTTTCTCCCCCTCCTCTCCTCCTCTTTGTCCCCCTCTCTCTCCTCCTCTTTTGTCCCCCTCCTCTCCTCCTCTTTCTCCCCCTCCTCCCCTCCTCTTTCTCCCCCCTCCTCTCCTCCTCTTTCTCTCCCCCTCCTCTCCTCCCCTTTCTCCCCCTGCCTCTCCTCCTCTTTCTCCCCCTCCTCTCCTCCTCTTTGTCCCCCTCCTCTCCTCCTCTTTCTCCCCCTCCTCCCCTCCTCTTTCTCCCCCTCCTCCCCTCCTCTTTCTCCCGCCTCCTCTCCTCCCCTTTCTCCCCCTCCTCTCCTCCTCTTTCTCCCCCTCCTCTCCTCCTCTTTGTCCCCCTCCTCTCCTCCTCTTTGTCCCCCTCCTCTTCCTCCTCTTTGTCCCCCTCCTCTTCCTCCTCTTTCTCCCCCTCCTCCCCTCCTCTTTCTCGCCGCCTCCTCTTCCTCCTCTTGTCTCCCCCTCCTCGCCTCCTCTTTCTCCACCTCCTCTCCTCCTCATTGTCCCCCTCCTCTCCTCCTCTTTCTCCCCCTCCTCCCCTCCTCTTTCTCCCCCTCCTCCCCTCCTCTCCTCCCCTTTCTCCCCCTCCTCCCCTCCTCTCCCTCCTCTTTCTCCCCCTCCTCCCCTCCTCTTTCTCCCCCTCCTCTCCTTCCTCTTTCTCCCCCCTCCTCTCCTCCCCTTTTCCCCCTCCCTCTCCTCCTCTTTGTCCCCCTCCTCTCCTCCTCTTTCTCTCCCCTCCTCTCCTCCTCTTTGTCCCCCTCCTCTCCTCCTCTTTGTCCCCCTCCTCCTCCTCCTCTTTCTCCCCCCTCCTCCCCTCCTCTTTCTCCCCCTCCTCTCCTCCTCTTTCTCCCCCTCCTCTCCTCCCCTTTCTCGCCCCTCCTCTCCTCCTCTTTCTCCCCCTCCTCTCCTCCTCTTTGTCCCCCTCCTCTCCTCCTCTTTGTCCCCCTCCTCTCCTCCTCTTTCTCCCCCTCCTTCCCTCCTCTTTCTCCTCCTCCTCTCCTCCTCTTTCTCCCCCTCCTCCTCCTCCCCTTCTCGCCCCTCCTCTCCTCCTCTTTCTCCCCCTCCTCTCCTCCTCTTTGTCCCCCTCCCTCTCCTCCTCTTTGTACCCCTCCTCTCCTCCTCTTTCTCCCCCTCCTCCCCTCCTCTCTTCTCCCCCTCCTCCCCTCCTCTTTCTCCCCCTCCTCCTCCTCCTCTTTCTCCCCCTCCTCTCCTCCCCTTTCTCCCCCTCCTCTCCTCCTCTTTCTCCCCCTCCTCTCCTCCTCTTTCTCCCCCTCCTCTCCTCCTCTTTTGTCCCCCTCCTCTCCTCCTCTTTGTCCCCCTCCTCTCCTCCTCTTTCTCACCCTCCTCCCCTCCTCTTTCTCCCCCTCCTCTCCTCCTCTTTCTCCCCCTCCTCTCCTCCCCTTTCTCCCCCTCCTCTCCTCCTCTTTGTCCCCCTCCTCTCCTCCTCTTTGTCCCCCTCCTCTCCTCCCCTTTCTCCCCCTCCTCTCCTCCTCTTTCTCCCCCTCCTCTCCTCCTCTTTGTCCCCCTCCTCTCCTCCTCTTTGTACCCCTCCTCTCCTCCTCTTTCTCCCCCTCCTCCCCTCCTCTTTCTCCCCCTCCTCCCCTCCTCTTTCTCCCCCTCCTCTCCTCCTCTTTCTCCCCTCCTCTCCTCCCCTTTCTCCCCCTCCCTCCTCCTCTTTCTCCCCTCCTCTCCTCCTCTTTCTCCCCCTCCTCTCCTCCTCTTTGTCCCCCTCCTCTCCTCCTCTTTGTCCCCCTCCTCTCCTCCTCTTTCTCACCCTCCTCCCCTCCTCTGTCTCCCCCTCCTCTCCTCCTCTTTCTCCCCCTCCTCTCCTCCCCTTTCTCCCCCTCCTCTCCTCCTCTTTGTCCCCCTCCTCTCCTCCTCTTTGTCCCCCTCCTCTCCTCCCCTTTCTCCCCCTCCTCTCCTCCTCTTTGTCCCCCTCCTCTCCTCCTCTTTGTCCCCCTCCTCTCCTCCTCTTTCTCCCCCTCCTCCCCTCCTCTTTCTCCATCTCCTCTCCTCCCCTTTCTCCCCCTCCTCTCCTCCTCTTTGTCCCCCTCCTCTCCTCCTCTTTGTCCCCCTCCTCTCCTCCTCTTTCTCCCCCTCCTCCCCTCCTCTTTCTCCCCCTCCTCCCCTCCTCTTTCTCCCCCTCCTCTCCTCCCCTTTCTCCCCCTCCTCTCCTCCTCTTTCTCCCCCTCCTCTCCTCCTCTTTCTCCCCCTCCTCTCCTCCTCTTTGTCCCCCTCCTCTCCTCCTCTTTCTCCCCCTCCTCCCCTCCTCTTTCTCCCCCTCCTCTCCTCCTCTTTCTCCCCCTCCTCTCCTCCCCTTTCTCCCCCTCCTCTCCTCCTCTTTCTCCCCCTCCTCTCCTCCTCTTTCTCCCCCTCCTCTCCTCCTCTTTGTCCCCCTCCTCTCCTCCTCTTTGTCCCCCTCCTCTCCTCCTCTTTCTCACCCTCCTCCCCTCCTCTTTCTCCCCCTCCTCTCCTCCTCTTTCTCCCCCTCCTCTCCTCCCCTTTCTCCCCCTCCTCTCCTCCTCTTTGTCCCCCTCCTCTCCTCCTCTTTGTCCCCCTCCTCTCCTCCTCTTTCTCCCCCTCCTCCCCTCCCTCTTTCTCCATCTCCTCTCCTCCCCTTTCTCCCCCTCCTCTCCTCCTCTTTGTCCCCCTCCTCTCCTCCTCTTTGTCCCCCTCCTCTCCTCCTCTTTTCTCCCCCTCCTCCCCTCCTCTTTCTCCCCCTCCTCCCCTCCTCTTTCTCCCCCTCCTCTCCTCCCCTTTCTCCCCCTCCTCTCCTCCTCTTTCTCCCCCTCCTCTCCTCCTCTTTCTCCCCCTCCTCTCCTCCTCTTTGTCCCCCTCCTCTCCTCCTCTTTCTCCCCCTCCTCCTCCTCCTCTTTCTCCCCCCTCCTCTCCTCCCTCTCTTCTCCCCCTCCTCTCCTCCTCTTTCTCCCCCTCCTCTCCTCCTCTTTGTCCCCCTCCTCTCCTCCTCTTTCTCCCCCTCCTCCCCTCCTCTTTCTCCCCCTCCTCTCCTCCCCTTTCTCCCCCTCCTCTCCCTCCTCTTTCTCCCCCTCCTCCCCTCCTCTTTCTCCCCCTCCTCCCCTCCTCTTTCTCCCCCTCCTCTCCTCCTCTTTCTCCCTCTCCTCTCCCCTTTCTCCCCCTCCTCTCCTCCTCTTTGTCCCCCTCCTCTCCTCCTCTTTCTCCCCCTCCTCTCCTCCTCTTTCTCCCCCTCCTCTCCTCCTCTTTGTCCCCCTCCTTTCCTCCTCTTTGTCCCCCTCCTCTCCTCCTCTTTCTCCCCCCTCCTCCACTCCTCTTTCTCCCCCTCCTCTCCTCCTCTTTCTCCCCCTCCTCTCCTCCCCTTTCTCCCCCCTCCTCTCCTCCTCTTTCTCCCCCTCCTCTCCTCCTCTTTGTCCCCCTCCTCTCCTCCTCTTTCTCCCCCTCCTCCCCTCCTCTTTCTCCCCCTCCTCTCCTCCTCTTTCTCCCCCTCCTCTCCTCCCCTTTCTCCCCCTCCTCTCCTCCTCTTTCTCCCCCTCCTCTCCTCCTCTTTGTCCCCCCTCCTCTCCTCCTCTTTGTCCCCCTCCTCTCCTCCTCTTTCTCCCCCTCCTCTCCTCCTCTTTCCTCCCCCTCCTCTCCTCCTCTTTCTCCCCCTCCTCTCCTCCTCTTTGTCCCCCTCCTCTCCTCCTCTTTGTCCCCCTCCTCTCCTCCTCTTTCTCCCCCTCCTCTCCTCCTCTTTCTCCCCCTCCTCTCCTCCTCTTTCTCCCCCTCCTCTCCTCCTCTTTCTCCCCCTCCTCCTCCTCCTCCTTTCATCTTTCTCACAGCAGTAATAGTTTTTCAGCAGGTCTCCCTTTTATGTCACTCCGTCCCTTTTTTCGCTTCTTCTCTCTGATGAATCAACTCCAAATGAAACTAAATGGTTCACCGGGAGTTGATGAATCAGCTCCTAATGAAACTAAATGGTTCACCGGGAGTTGATGAATCAACTCCAAATGAAACTAAATGGTTCACCGGGAGTTGATGAATCAACTCCTAATGAAACTAAATGGTTCACCGGGAGTTGATGAATCAACTCCAAATGAAACTAAATGGTTCACCGGGAGTTGATGAATCAACTCCTAATGAAACTAAATGGTTCACCGGGAGTTGATGAATCAACTCCTAATGAAACTAAATGGTTCACCGGGAGTTGATGAATCTGCCCCTAATGAAACTAAATATACACACACACACACACACAGACACACACAGGTACACACACACACAAACACACATGTATATACACATATATACACACACATACACACAGTTACACACATGTACATACACACAGAGACACACACACACAGACACACACATGTACACACACAGACACAAACACACATATACACACACATACACACAGAGACACACATGTACATACACACAGAGACACACATGTACACACACACAGAGACACACATGTACATACACACAGAGACACACACACACACAGAGACACACATGTACATACACACAGACACACACAGGTACACACACACACAAACACACATATATATACACATATATACACACACATACACACAGAGACACACACACACACAGAGACACACATGTACATACACACAGACACACATGTACATACACACAGACACACATGTACAGACACACAGAGACACACATGTACATACACACAGAGACACACACACACACAGAGACACACATGTACATACACACAGACACACACAGGTACACACACACACAAACACACATATATATACACATATATACACACACATACACACAGAGACACACACACACACAGAGACACACATGTACATACACACAGACACACATGTACATACACACAGACACACATGTACAGACACACAGAGACACATGTACATACACACAGAGACACACACACACAGACACACATGTACATACACAGAGACACACATGTACATACACACATGTACATACACACAGAGACACACACACACAGAGACACATGTACATACACACAGAGACACACACACACAGAGACACACATGTACACACACAGAGACACATGTACATACACACAGAGACACACACAACACAGAGACACACATGTACAGACACACATGTACATACACACACACACACAGAGACACATGTACACACACACAGAGAGACACACAGACAGACACACACACACAGACACACACAGAGACACACACAGACACACAACACACAGACACACAGAGAGACACACACAGACACACACACACACAGACACACACAGACACACACAGACACACACACACAGACACACACAGACACACACAGACACACACAGAGAGGCCATAAGGGTGTTGGTTTGGTGTTTTTTCCTGCTTCCTTCTCTCAGGGTTCAGCTCGTGTTTTCTCTCAATGGCACCAATTATCCTGTCTCTTAAAGGACAACCTCTTCCCATCATACACTCTGTCACAATGTGTGTGTAACCGTCGCTGGTGCCTCTGTGCTCCGACCAGTTTTACTTGTTCAACTGTGTTCTCTCTCATGACGTCACGGTGTGTGTGTGTTCACCTTGGATAAACACACACACTGGGACCATTTCTCTCCTTCTGCCTCCTTCCCTCTCCTATAGCTGTATATTCTGCCTCCTTCCCTCTCCTATAGCTGTATATTCTGCCTCCTTCCCTCTCCTATAGCTGTATATTCTGCCTCCTTCCCTCTCCTATAGCTGTATATTCTGCCTCCTTCCCTCTCCTATAGCTGTATATTCTGCCTCCTTCCCTCTCCTATAGCTGTATATTCTGCCTCCTTCCCTCTCCTATAGCTGTATATTCTGCCTCCTTCCCTCTCCTATAGCTGTATATTCTGCCTCCTTCCCTCTCCTATAGCTGTATATTCTGCCTCCTTCCCTCTCCTATAGCTGTATATTCTGCCTCCTTCCCTCTCCTATAGCTGTATATTCTGCCTCCTTCCCTCTCCTATAGCTGTATATTCTGCCTCCTTCCCTCTCCTATAGCTGTATATTCTGCCTCCTTCCCTCTCCTATAGCTGTATATTCTGCCTCCTTCCCTCTCCTATAGCTGTATATTCTGCCTCCTTCCCTCTCCTATAGCTGTATATTCTGCCTCCTTCCCTCTCCTATAGCTGTATATTCTGCCTCCTTCCCTCTCCTATAGCTGTATATTCTGCCTCCTTCCCTCTCCTATAGCTGTATATTCTGCCTCCTTCCCTCTCCTATAGCTGTATATTCTGCCTCCTTCCCTCTCCTATAGCTGTATATTCTGCCTCCTTCCCTCTCCTATAGCTGTATATTCTGCCTCCTTCCCTCTCCTATAGCTGTATATTCTGCCTCCTTCCCTCTCCTATAGCTGTATATTCTGCCTCCTTCCCTCTCCTATAGCTGTATATTCTGCCTCCTTCCCTCTCCTATAGCTGTATATTCTGCCTCCTTCCCTCTCCTATAGCTGTATATTCTGCCTCCTTCCCTCTCCTATAGCTGTATATTCTGCCTCCTTCCCTCTCCTATAGCTGTATATTCTGCCTCCTTCCCTCTCCTATAGCTGTATATTCTGCCTCCTTCCCTCTCCTATAGCTGTATATTCTGCCTCCTTCCCTCTCCTATAGCTGTATATTCTGCCTCCTTCCCTCTCCTATAGCTGTATATTCTGCCTCCTTCCCTCTCCTATAGCTGTATATTCTGCCTCCTTCCCTCTCCTATAGCTGTATATTCTGCCTCCTTCCCTCTCCTATAGCTGTATATTCTGCCTCCTTCCCTCTCCTATAGCTGTATATTCTGCCTCCTTCCCTCTCCTATAGCTGTATATTCTGCCTCCTTCCCTCTCCTATAGCTGTATATTCTGCCTCCTTCCCTCTCCTATAGCTGTATATTCTGCCTCCTTCCCTCTCCTATAGCTGTATATTCTGCCTCCTTCCCTCTCCTATAGCTGTATATTCTGCCTCCTTCCCTCTCCTATAGCTGTATATTCTGCCTCCTTCCCTCTCCTATAGCTGTATATTCTGCCTCCTTCCCTCTCCTATAGCTGTATATTCTGCCTCCTTCCCTCTCCTATAGCTGTATATTCTGCCTCCTTCCCTCTCCTATAGCTGTATATTCTGCCTCCTTCCCTCTCCTATAGCTGTATATTCTGCCTCCTTCCCTCTCCTATAGCTGTATATTCTGCCTCCTTCCCTCTCCTATAGCTGTATATTCTGCCTCCTTCCCTCTCCTATAGCTGTATATTCTGCCTCCTTCCCTCTCCTATAGCTGTATATTCTGCCTCCTTCCCTCTCCTATAGCTGTATATTCTGCCTCCTTCCCTCTCCTATAGCTGTATATTCTGCCTCCTTCCCTCTCCTATAGCTGTATATTCTGCCTCCTTCCCTCTCCTATAGCTGTATATTCTGCCTCCTTCCCTCTCCTATAGCTGTATATTCTGCCTCCTTCCCTCTCCTATAGCTGTATATTCTGCCTCCTTCCCTCTCCTATAGCTGTATATTCTGCCTCCTTCCCTCTCCTATAGCTGTATATTCTGCCTCCTTCCCTCTCCTATAGCTGTATATTCTGCCTCCTTCCCTCTCCTATAGCTGTATATTCTGCCTCCTTCCCTCTCCTATAGCTGTATATTCTGCCTCCTTCCCTCTCCTATAGCTGTATATTCTGCCTCCTTCCCTCTCCTATAGCTGTATATTCTGCCTCCTTCCCTCTCCTATAGCTGTATATTCTGCCTCCTTCCCTCTCCTATAGCTGTATATTCTGCCTCCTTCCCTCTCCTATAGCTGTATATTCTGCCTCCTTCCCTCTCCTATAGCTGTATATTCTGCCTCCTTCCCTCTCCTATAGCTGTATATTCTGCCTCCTTCCCTCTCCTATAGCTGTATATTCTGCCTCCTTCCCTCTCCTATAGCTGTATATTCTGCCTCCTTCCCTCTCCTATAGCTGTATATTCTGCCTCCTTCCCTCTCCTATAGCTGTATATTCTGCCTCCTTCCCTCTCCTATAGCTGTATATTCTGCCTCCTTCCCTCTCCTATAGCTGTATATTCTGCCTCCTTCCCTCTCCTATAGCTGTATATTCTGCCTCCTTCCCTCTCCTATAGCTGTATATTCTGCCTCCTTCCCTCTCCTATAGCTGTATATTCTGCCTCCTTCCCTCTCCTATAGCTGTATATTCTGCCTCCTTCCCTCTCCTATAGCTGTATATTCTGCCTCCTTCCCTCTCCTATAGCTGTATATTCTGCCTCCTTCCCTCTCCTATAGCTGTATATTCTGCCTCCTTCCCTCTCCTATAGCTGTATATTCTGCCTCCTTCCCTCTCCTATAGCTGTATATTCTGCCTCCTTCCCTCTCCTATAGCTGTATATTCTGCCTCCTTCCCTCTCCTATAGCTGTATATTCTGCCTCCTTCCCTCTCCTATAGCTGTATATTCTGCCTCCTTCCCTCTCCTATAGCTGTATATTCTGCCTCCTTCCCTCTCCTATAGCTGTATATTCTGCCTCCTTCCCTCTCCTATAGCTGTATATTCTGCCTCCTTCCCTCTCCTATAGCTGTATATTCTGCCTCCTTCCCTCTCCTATAGCTGTATATTCTGCCTCCTTCCCTCTCCTATAGCTGTATATTCTGCCTCCTTCCCTCTCCTATAGCTGTATATTCTGCCTCCTTCCCTCTCCTATAGCTGTATATTCTGCCTCCTTCCCTCTCCTATAGCTGTATATTCTGCCTCCTTCCCTCTCCTATAGCTGTATATTCTGCCTCCTTCCCTCTCCTATAGCTGTATATTCTGCCTCCTTCCCTCTCCTATAGCTGTATATTCTGCCTCCTTCCCTCTCCTATAGCTGTATATTCTGCCTCCTTCCCTCTCCTATAGCTGTATATTCTGCCTCCTTCCCTCTCCTATAGCTGTATATTCTGCCTCCTTCCCTCTCCTATAGCTGTATATTCTGCCTCCTTCCCTCTCCTATAGCTGTATATTCTGCCTCCTTCCCTCTCCTATAGCTGTATATTCTGCCTCCTTCCCTCTCCTATAGCTGTATATTCTGCCTCCTTCCCTCTCCTATAGCTGTATATTCTGCCTCCTTCCCTCTCCTATAGCTGTATATTCTGCCTCCTTCCCTCTCCTATAGCTGTATATTCTGCCTCCTTCCCTCTCCTATAGCTGTATATTCTGCCTCCTTCCCTCTCCTATAGCTGTATATTCTGCCTCCTTCCCTCTCCTATAGCTGTATATTCTGCCTCCTTCCCTCTCCTATAGCTGTATATTCTGCCTCCTTCCCTCTCCTATAGCTGTATATTCTGCCTCCTTCCCTCTCCTATAGCTGTATATTCTGCCTCCTTCCCTCTCCTATAGCTGTATATTCTGCCTCCTTCCCTCTCCTATAGCTGTATATTCTGCCTCCTTCCCTCTCCTATAGCTGTATATTCTGCCTCCTTCCCTCTCCTATAGCTGTATATTCTGCCTCCTTCCCTCTCCTATAGCTGTATATTCTGCCTCCTTCCCTCTCCTATAGCTGTATATTCTGCCTCCTTCCCTCTCCTATAGCTGTATATTCTGCCTCCTTCCCTCTCCTATAGCTGTATATTCTGCCTCCTTCCCTCTCCTATAGCTGTATATTCTGCCTCCTTCCCTCTCCTATAGCTGTATATTCTGCCTCCTTCCCTCTCCTATAGCTGTATATTCTGCCTCCTTCCCTCTCCTATAGCTGTATATTCTGCCTCCTTCCCTCTCCTATAGCTGTATATTCTGCCTCCTTCCCTCTCCTATAGCTGTATATTCTGCCTCCTTCCCTCTCCTATAGCTGTATATTCTGCCTCCTTCCCTCTCCTATAGCTGTATATTCTGCCTCCTTCCCTCTCCTATAGCTGTATATTCTGCCTCCTTCCCTCTCCTATAGCTGTATATTCTGCCTCCTTCCCTCTCCTATAGCTGTATATTCTGCCTCCTTCCCTCTCCTATAGCTGTATATTCTGCCTCCTTCCCTCTCCTATAGCTGTATATTCTGCCTCCTTCCCTCTCCTATAGCTGTATATTCTGCCTCCTTCCCTCTCCTATAGCTGTATATTCTGCCTCCTTCCCTCTCCTATAGCTGTATATTCTGCCTCCTTCCCTCTCCTATAGCTGTATATTCTGCCTCCTTCCCTCTCCTATAGCTGTATATTCTGCCTCCTTCCCTCTCCTATAGCTGTATATTCTGCCTCCTTCCCTCTCCTATAGCTGTATATTCTGCCTCCTTCCCTCTCCTATAGCTGTATATTCTGCCTCCTTCCCTCTCCTATAGCTGTATATTCTGCCTCCTTCCCTCTCCTATAGCTGTATATTCTGCCTCCTTCCCTCTCCTATAGCTGTATATTCTGCCTCCTTCCCTCTCCTATAGCTGTATATTCTGCCTCCTTCCCTCTCCTATAGCTGTATATTCTGCCTCCTTCCCTCTCCTATAGCTGTATATTCTGCCTCCTTCCCTCTCCTATAGCTGTATATTCTGCCTCCTTCCCTCTCCTATAGCTGTATATTCTGCCTCCTTCCCTCTCCTATAGCTGTATATTCTGCCTCCTTCCCTCTCCTATAGCTGTATATTCTGCCTCCTTCCCTCTCCTATAGCTGTATATTCTGCCTCCTTCCCTCTCCTATAGCTGTATATTCTGCCTCCTTCCCTCTCCTATAGCTGTATATTCTGCCTCCTTCCCTCTCCTATAGCTGTATATTCTGCCTCCTTCCCTCTCCTATAGCTGTATATTCTGCCTCCTTCCCTCTCCTATAGCTGTATATTCTGCCTCCTTCCCTCTCCTATAGCTGTATATTCTGCCTCCTTCCCTCTCCTATAGCTGTATATTCTGCCTCCTTCCCTCTCCTATAGCTGTATATTCTGCCTCCTTCCCTCTCCTATAGCTGTATATTCTGCCTCCTTCCCTCTCCTATAGCTGTATATTCTGCCTCCTTCCCTCTCCTATAGCTGTATATTCTGCCTCCTTCCCTCTCCTATAGCTGTATATTCTGCCTCCTTCCCTCTCCTATAGCTGTATATTCTGCCTCCTTCCCTCTCCTATAGCTGTATATTCTGCCTCCTTCCCTCTCCTATAGCTGTATATTCTGCCTCCTTCCCTCTCCTATAGCTGTATATTCTGCCTCCTTCCCTCTCCTATAGCTGTATATTCTGCCTCCTTCCCTCTCCTATAGCTGTATATTCTGCCTCCTTCCCTCTCCTATAGCTGTATATTCTGCCTCCTTCCCTCTCCTATAGCTGTATATTCTGCCTCCTTCCCTCTCCTATAGCTGTATATTCTGCCTCCTTCCCTCTCCTATAGCTGTATATTCTGCCTCCTTCCCTCTCCTATAGCTGTATATTCTGCCTCCTTCCCTCTCCTATAGCTGTATATTCTGCCTCCTTCCCTCTCCTATAGCTGTATATTCTGCCTCCTTCCCTCTCCTATAGCTGTATATTCTGCCTCCTTCCCTCTCCTATAGCTGTATATTCTGCCTCCTTCCCTCTCCTATAGCTGTATATTCTGCCTCCTTCCCTCTCCTATAGCTGTATATTCTGCCTCCTTCCCTCTCCTATAGCTGTATATTCTGCCTCCTTCCCTCTCCTATAGCTGTATATTCTGCCTCCTTCCCTCTCCTATAGCTGTATATTCTGCCTCCTTCCCTCTCCTATAGCTGTATATTCTGCCTCCTTCCCTCTCCTATAGCTGTATATTCTGCCTCCTTCCCTCTCCTATAGCTGTATATTCTGCCTCCTTCCCTCTCCTATAGCTGTATATTCTGCCTCCTTCCCTCTCCTATAGCTGTATATTCTGCCTCCTTCCCTCTCCTATAGCTGTATATTCTGCCTCCTTCCCTCTCCTATAGCTGTATATTCTGCCTCCTTCCCTCTCCTATAGCTGTATATTCTGCCTCCTTCCCTCTCCTATAGCTGTATATTCTGCCTCCTTCCCTCTCCTATAGCTGTATATTCTGCCTCCTTCCCTCTCCTATAGCTGTATATTCTGCCTCCTTCCCTCTCCTATAGCTGTATATTCTGCCTCCTTCCCTCTCCTATAGCTGTATATTCTGCCTCCTTCCCTCTCCTATAGCTGTATATTCTGCCTCCTTCCCTCTCCTATAGCTGTATATTCTGCCTCCTTCCCTCTCCTATAGCTGTATATTCTGCCTCCTTCCCTCTCCTATAGCTGTATATTCTGCCTCCTTCCCTCTCCTATAGCTGTATATTCTGCCTCCTTCCCTCTCCTATAGCTGTATATTCTGCCTCCTTCCCTCTCCTATAGCTGTATATTCTGCCTCCTTCCCTCTCCTATAGCTGTATATTCTGCCTCCTTCCCTCTCCTATAGCTGTATATTCTGCCTCCTTCCCTCTCCTATAGCTGTATATTCTGCCTCCTTCCCTCTCCTATAGCTGTATATTCTGCCTCCTTCCCTCTCCTATAGCTGTATATTCTGCCTCCTTCCCTCTCCTATAGCTGTATATTCTGCCTCCTTCCCTCTCCTATAGCTGTATATTCTGCCTCCTTCCCTCTCCTATAGCTGTATATTCTGCCTCCTTCCCTCTCCTATAGCTGTATATTCTGCCTCCTTCCCTCTCCTATAGCTGTATATTCTGCCTCCTTCCCTCTCCTATAGCTGTATATTCTGCCTCCTTCCCTCTCCTATAGCTGTATAT
>NW_027675452.1:827500-840000 GCF_965601325.2 Salmo salar
GTTACTCTCTCTTCCTCTGCCTCTCTCTCTCCTTCTCTCCCTCCCCTGTCTTTCATTGTCTCTCTCTCCTCCTACCACTAAGTGACAGAACGGGTGGAGGAGGAGACTCTCTGTCAAACATCTGCAGCAGTTTTTTTGTATTTGTTTCTTTTGAGTCCATTTATTTATACAGCAGGATTTAATATTGTTTTTATTGTTTGTGTTGATTTTATTTTGTCCCGTCGGGAGGCTTAATGTAATATGTGTTTTCATGTTTTGTTTTTGTTTCGTTTTTGGCCTTTATCTGTAGCTGTTGTCACGGCAGCGATGCCTGAACAGAGCTGTGAATTGTCTGGTGATGGTGATGGCTCTGCTTCAGTTAGTCTGTGTGTCTGTAGAGACAGACACCCAGACAGACAGACCCCAGGCAGGCAGACAGACAGACAGACAAGACAGACAGACAGACAGACAGACAGACAGACAGACAGACAGACAGACAGACAGACACAGACAGAACAGACACAGACAGACAGACAGACAGACAGACAGACAGACAGACAGACAGACAGACAGACAGACAGACAGACAGACAGACAGACAGACAGACTTAAGTGGGGCCTGCTGTGTTTTCACAACACGTATTAATATCTCCTTACTTTCTCTAGGGCTTGGAACCAGCATGGCTCACATAACCACTAACATGCACTAACATAGAATGCTTCTTTCTCTCTCTCCTTACATCTTTCTCTTTCTTTCCCTCTCTCTCCATCTTTCTTTCTTTCTCTCTCCATCTTTCTCTTTCTTTCTCTCTCCATCTTTCTCTTTCTTTCTCTCTCCATCTTTCTCTTTCTTTCTCTCTCCATCTTTCTTTCTTTCTCTCTCCATCTTCCTCTTTCTTTATCTCTCTCTCCATTTTTCTTTCTTTCTCTCTCTCTCAATCTTCCTCTCTCTCTTTCTTCCTTGCTTTCTTTCTCTCTCTCTGTCTCTCTGTCTCTCTCTGTGTGTCTCTGTCTCTCTCTCTGTCTCTCGTCTGTAGATGTGTTGGATGGAGATGCAGGTGATGATAATGGGGGTGAGGAGGAGGGGGAGAGATGAAGATCACCATGATGAAACTGTGACAGAGGCTGCTGCGGTAGATACTAACCCTCCTGAGGCCCCTCCGACCTCCTCCACCATCCAGGGGCATCAGGAGTCTACTAACCCCAGCTCTGAGCTAACCTTTCTGGGTAAAGGGACCACCACTAACTGTCTGTGTGCTGGTGCTTCTGCTTGTTCGTTTGCTCTCTGTTTTGTCGGTCTGTAACTCACCCCTCATGTGCACGACTCCACTTTCCCCTTTGACCTCTGCTTCTCATTGGCTTGAGTCATGGCTAGCTGGGATCCCATTGGCCTGTAGCAGATTCTCTAGTTCTGAGACTGGCTTTATTTGTTTTTCTATTCCTGTACAATTTTATTAAAACTAGTAATTAAAAAACAACTGCAAAAAGTTCTCCCTAGACAATAAAAAAATGGTATCTTCAGAAAAGCATTTGTGGAATGTTTTCAGAGGTAAGTTAATTACTTTTTTCCAGCGTTTTGCATCCCTGTTCTGCCAATAGGAGATAGGCAGGAGTACAGTAAAGGGTTAAAGAAGCAGAAAGGAAGGAGAACATGAAAACAGAACAATAAATAGTGTTTCTTTGAAGCAGCAGTATCTCTGCTGTTTGTTTTCTCTGTGGTTTGTTGTTTTCTGGTGGTGAAGACCTTTGTCACAGAGACGGTCCTTATGAAGGGAGAGGTCGTTGTGATGCTACGCTCTACGGCTGCGTTGCAAATGGATCCATCCCCTAAGTAGTGCAGAGCCCAAAGACCCAGGGCTGTGGTCAATAGTACCTAGTACCAGTGCACTACCTAGGGAAAAGGGTGCCATGTGGGACAGACACTACTTGTTGATAAACCGCCTGTTTCAAGAGGTGCCAGATAAAACATTCTTGACAGGACCACTCTACTGAGCACTTCACTTCACAGGCTGCCCTAATATATCTGCGACCCTAATGTATCTTCAACCCTAATATATCTTCTACCCTAATATATCTTCTACCCTAATATATCTTCTACCCTAATATATCTTCTACCCTAATATACCCCATACCCTAATGTATCTTCTACCCTAATGTATCTCCTACCCTAATATATATTCTACCCTAATGTATCGTCTACCCTAATATATATTCTACCTAATGTATCTCCTACCCTAATGTACCTTCTACCCTAATATATATTCTACCCTAATGTATCTTCTACCCTAATATATCTTCTACCCTAATATATATTCTACCCTAATATATCTTCTACCCTAATATATCTCCTACCCTAATATATCTTCTACCCTAATCTATCCCATACCCTAATATATATTCTACCCTAATGTATCTTCTACCCTAATGTATCTTCTACCCTAATATATCTTCTACCCTAATGTATCCTCTACCCTATTATATACCTTCTTCCCGTAATCTATATTTTACCCTAATGTATCTTCTACCCTGATGTATCTTCTACCCTAATATATCTTCTACCCTAATGTATCTCCTACCCTAATATATATTCTACCCTAATATATATTCTACCCTAATATATATTCTACCCTAATATATCTTCTACCCTAATAATACCTCTACCCTAATGTATATTCTACCCTAATATATCTTCTACCCTAATATATCTTCTACCCTAATATATCTCCTACCCTAATATATCTCCTACCCTAATATATCTTCTACCCTAATCTACACCATACCCTAATATATCTTCTACCCTAATGTATCTTCTACCCTAATATATCTTCTACCCTAATGTATCTTCTACCCTAATGTATCTTCTACCCTAATGAATCTTCTACCCTAATATATATCTTCTACCCTAATATATCTTCTACCCTAATATATCATCTACCCTAATGTATCTTCTACCCTGATATATCTGCTACCCTAATATACCCGCTACCCTAATATATCCTCTACCCTAATGTATCTTCTACCCTAATATATCTTCTACCCTAATATATCTTCTACCCTAATATATCTTCTACCCTGATATATCTGCTACCCTAAAATATATCTTCTACCCTAATGTATCTTCTACCCTAATATATCTTCTACCCTAATATATCTTCTACCCTAATATATCTTCTACCCTAATTTATCCCATACCCTAATATATCTTCTACCCTAATGTATCTTCTACCCTAATGTATCTCCTACCCTAATATATATTCTACCCTAATGTATCTTCTACCCTAATATTACCTCTACCCTAATGTATCCTCTACCCTAATGTATCTTCTACCCTAATATATCCTCTACCCTAATATATCTTCTACCCTAATATATCTTCTACCCTAATATAGCCCATACCCTAATATATCCCATACCCTAATGTATCTTCTACCCTAATGTATTTTCTACCCTAATATATCTGCTACCCTAAAATATTCTCTACCCTAATATATTTTCTACCCTAATATATCTGCTACCCTAATATTTCTACCCTAATATATATCTTCTACCCTAATATATCTTCTACCCTAATATATATCTGGTAGACTAATATATACTACTCAAAAAAATAAAGGGAACACTTAAACAACACATCCTAGATCTGAATGAAATAAATAATCTTATTCAATTATTTTTTCTTTACATAGTTGAATGTGCTGACAACAAAATCACACAAAAATAATCAATGGAAATCCAATTTATCAGCCCATGGAGGTCTGGATTTGGAGTCACACTCAAAATTAAAGTGGAAAACCACACTACAGGCTGATCCAACTTTGATGTAATGTCCTTAAAACAAGTCAAAATGAGGCTCAGTAGTGTGTGTGGCCTCCACGTGCCTGTATGACCTCCCTACAATGCCTGGGCATGCTCCTGATGAGGTGGCGGATGGTCTCCTGAGGGATCTCCTCCCAGGCCTGGACTAAAGCATCCGCCAACTCCTGGACAGTCTGTGGTGCAACGTGGCGTTGGTGGATGGAGCGAGACATGATGTCCCAGATGTGCTCAATTGGATTCAGGTCTGGGGAACGGGCGGGCCAGTCCATAGCATCAATGCCTTCCTCTTGCAGGAACTGCTGACACACTCCAGCCACATGAGGTCTAGCATTGTATGGCATTAGGAGGAACCCAGGGCAACCGCATCAGCATATGGTCTCACAAGGGGTCTGAGGATCTCATCTCGGTACCTAATGGCAGTCAGGCTACCTCTGGCGAGCACATGGAGGGCTGTGCGGCCCCCCAAAGAAATGCCACCCCACAACATAACTGACCCACCGCCAAACCGGTCATGCTGGAGGATGTTGCAGGCAACAGAACGTTCTCCACGGCATCTCCAGACCTCTGTCACGTCTGTCACGTGCTCAGTGTGAACCCTGCTTTCATCTGTGAAGAGCACAAGGCGCCAGTGGCGAATTTGCCAATCTTGGTGTTCTCTGGCAAATGCCAAACGTCCTGCACGGTGTTGGGCTGTAAGCACAACCCCCACCTGTGGACGTCGGGCCCTCATACCACCCTCATGGAGTCTGTTTCTGACCGTTTGAGCAGACACTTGCACATTTGTGGCCTGCTGGAGGTCATTTTGCAGGGCTCTGGCAGTGCTTCTCCCTGCTCCTCCTTGCACAAAGGCGGAGGTAGCGGTCCTGCTGCTGGGTTGTTGCCCTCCTACGGCCTCCTCCACGTCTCCGGATGTACTGGCCTGTCTCCTGGTAGCGCCTCCATGCTCTGGACACTACGCTGACAGACACAGCAAACCTTCTTGCCACTGCTCGCGTTGATGTGCCATCCTGGATGAGCTGCACTACCTGAGCCACTTGTGTGGGTTGTAGACTCCGTCTCATGCTACCACTAGAGTGAAAGCACCGCCAGCATTCAAAAGTGACCAAAACATCAGCCAGGAAGCATAGGAACTGAGAAGTGGTCTGTGGTCCCCACCTGCAGAACCACTCCTTTATTGGGGGTGTCTTGCTAATTGCCTATAATTTCCACCTGTTATCTATTCCATTTGCACAACAGCATGTGAAATTTATTGTCAATCAGTGTTGCTTCGTAAGTGGACAGTTTGATTTCACAGAAGTGTGATTGACTTGGAGTTACATTGTGTCGTTTAAGTGTTCCCTTTATTTTTTTGGAGCAGTGTATATATCTGGTACCCTAATATATATCTGGTACCCTAATATATATCTGGTAGACTAATATATATCTGGTAGACTAATATATATCTCGTAGACTAATATATATCTGGTAGACTAATATATATCTGGAAGACTAATATATATCTGCTACCCTAATATATATCTGGTAGAATAATATATATCTTCTACCCTAATATATATCTGGTAGAATAATATATATCTGGTAGACTAATATATATCTGCTACCCTAATATATATCTGGTAGACTAATATATATCTTCTACCCTAATATATATCTGGTAGAATAATATATATCTGCTACCCTAATATATATATCTGGTAGACTAATATATATCTGGTAGCTCATTGGTTAATTATTATGATAGGTATACCAGAGCTCTGTCATCTCTCCAGTCCTCACTTCCCTCCTCCCTGTGTGTGTGTGTGTGTGTGTGTGTGTGTGTGTGTGTGTGTGTGTGTGTGTGTGTGTGTGTGTGTGTGTGTGTGTGTGTGTGTGTGTGTGTGTGTGTGTGTGTGTGTGTGTGTGTGTGTGTGTGTGCAATCCAAACCATCTCTGTTACACACTGTTTTTGCTTACTCGCCTGCTTACTGAATGACCCCCACTCCTTGTGTGTGTGCGCGTATGTGTGTGTTTCCCTGTTATGTTATTTGTGAGTACCTGGCCATCTGAGACGGGAAAAGTTTTGGACGCCTTCACCCAGGCTCTCTGCCCAACCCTGATAAGTGTGTGTGTGTGGAAAGAGGGTCACACATGAAATGGTCTCCCTCCTGCCCTTTCATCTCCTCCAGCCCAGTGCTCAGCCCTGGCAGGACACCCCCGAGTGTGTGTGTGTGTGTGTGTGTGTGTGTGTGTGTGTGTGTGTGTGTGTGTGTGTGTGTGTGTGTGTGTGTGTGTGTGAGGACAAGGCCAGCACTGTGATTACCAGGCCTGACAAGTGGAGCTGGAAGAGAGAGAGAGATGGAGTTTGTACAGAGAGGAAGGTATAGAGAGACAGAGTGAGATAAACACCGTAGGGAAAGAGGGAAGAAATGGAGAGGGAAGGAAAGACGGAAGGGTGAAGAGGTTGAGAGAAAATGAAGAGATTGAGAGGAGTGAGCTGAAGGAAAGAGAGACTCAGATTAGCAGCAGTACTGAGAGAGAGAGAGAGAGACATGGGTAGAGAGGCCAAACGACATCAGAACATAACCTGTTGAGGAAAGAGTGGATCCCCTCGCCAACAGCCAGTGAAATAGCAGGGTGCCAAATTCAAAACAACAAAAATCTCATAATTCTAATTTATCAAACATACAAGTATTATACACCATTTTAAAGATAAACTTCTTGTTAATCCAACCACAGTGTCCGATTTCAAAAAGGCTTTACGGTGAAAGCATACCATTAGATTATGTTAGGACAGCGCCTAGACAAGAAAAACCACACAGCCATTTTCCAAGCAAGGAGAGGCGTCACAAAAACCAGAAATACAGCTAAAATTAATCACTAACCTTTGACGATCTTCTTCAGATGACACTCCCAGGACTCAATGTTACACAATACATGTATATTTTGTTCGATAAAGTTCATATTTATATCCAAAAACCCAATTTTACATTGGCGCATAATGTTCAGAAATGTTTTGCCTCCAAAACTTCCAGTGAATGAGCACATCAATTTACAGAAATACACGTCATAAATTTTGATTAAAGATACGAGTGTTTTACATAGGATTAAAGATAAACTTCTCCTTAATGCAACCGCTTTGTCAGATTTCAAAACAGCTTTACGGCGAAAGCACATTGTTCAATATTCTGAGTACAGCGCTCAACCATCAAAGCAAGCTATCCAGTTACCCGCCAAGTTGTGGATCAACAAAAGTCAGAAACAGCGTTTTAAATCTTCACTTTGCTGATCTTCGGCGGAATGCACTCGAAAGACTCCCAGTTCCACAAGAAATGTTCGTTTTGTTCAATAAAGTCCATATTTATGTCCAAATACCTCCGTTTTGTTCACATGTTTATTTTCAGTTTAGCTCACTAATCAAAATGCACAATGCGGCGGGCGCAAAAGCTAGACGAAAAGCAAAAAAGTTCCATTACAGTTCGTAGAAACATGTCAAACGATGTATATAATCAATATTTAGGATATTTTTGTCATAAATCTTCAATAATATTCCAACCGGACAATAGCGTATTGAATACAGAAGAAAAAGAAAGAACGGCGCACTTCACGTGACTGCGCGAGAGTGCACTAATGTCTTTCAGGAAGCCTGTTGTTTTGAGAGCTCTTATTCGATTCCCTGTCACATTACAAGCCTGAAACAATTTCTAAAGACTGTTGACATCTGCTGGAAGCATTAGGAAGTGCAATTTGACCCCACAGACACAGCATATTAGAAAGGCAATCACTTAAAAACTACAACCTTTAAAATCTCCCACTTCCGGGTTGGATTTTCCTCAGGTTTTTGCCTGCCATATGAGTTCTGTTATACTCACATACATTATTTTAACAGTTTTGGAAACTTTAGAGTGTTTTCTATCCAAATCTACACCTTATATGCATATCATAGCTTCTGGGCCTGAGTAACAGGCAGTTTACTTTGGGCACCTCATTCATCCAAATTTCCAAATACTGCCCCCTAGCCCGAAGAAGATAATGTGTACAGCTGTGCCCAACCTGTGCTGTGTTGGCCTGACAGGAGAGGGTCTCAGCCAGACCAGGTGTGTGTCTTCATCGTCCATCAGGGATCTCTGTCTTTCTCTCTCCTCCACCTCCATCTCTCTCCCTATCCATCTCACTCTCTCCCCCCTGTCTCTCTCTCTCTCCTCCACCTCCATCTCTCTCCCCCTGTCTCTCTCTCTCTCCTCCACCTCCATCTCTCTCCCCCTGTCTCTCTCTCTCCTCCACCTCCATCTCTCTCCCCATCCATCTCTCTCTCTCTCCCTCTGTCTCTTTCTCTCTCCTCCACCTCCATCTCTCTCCCCATCCATCTCTCTCTCTCCCCCGTCTCTTTCTCTCTCCTCCACCTCCATCTCTCTCCCCATCCATCTCTCTCTCTCCCCCGTCTCTTTCTCTCTCCTCCACCTCCATCTCTCTCCCCATCCATCTCTCTCTCTCCCCCGTCTCTTTCTCTCTCCTCCACCTCCATCTCTCTCCCCATCCATCTCTCTCTCCCCCCCGTCTCTTTCTCTCTCCTCCACCTCCATCTCTCTCCCCATCCATCTCTCTCTCTCCCCCGTCTCTTTCTCTCTCCTCCACATACATCTCTCTCCCCATCCATCTCTCTCTCCCCCTCTCTTTCTCTCTCCCCCCTCCACCACTCCCTCCTCCATCTCTCCCCCTCCACCTCCCCCCTCATCTCTCTCCCCCCTCCATCTCTCTCTCTCTAGTCTGATAGTCCTATTCCACTATGTATGTATACTCAGTGTCACGCACCTCTCTTCCCAAACAGCTTATTCAATCCAGATCACTATCTCCCTCACATATATATGTATATATATTTACTCTGTGTGTGTGTGTGTGTGTGTGTGTGTGTGTGTGTGTGTGAGTGTGTGTGTGTGTGTGTGTGTGTGTGTGTGTGTGTGTGTGGATCTGTTATCTACTAGTGTGCTCAGGCAGAAATCAGAGATATGACTGAAATGCAAACCAAACCATCTCTGGTTACACACTGTTGTCCCTTACTCTCCTGCTGACTGAGTTACCTCCACTTCCTGTGTGTGTTTGCAATACGTTTCAATACCGAGAGCTATATTCTGCATGTATCTGTGTGTGCGTGCGTGCGTGCGTGCGTGCATGCGTGCGTGCGTGCGCACTTGTCCGTGTTTTACCATATGTGTATATATAGTGCCTTCAGAAAGTATTCATACCCCTTCACTTATACCACATTTTATTGTTACAGCCTTAATTCAAAGTGGATTAAATATGTTTTTTTCTCACCCATCTACACACAATACCCCATAGTGACAAAGTGAAAACATGTTTTTAGAAATGTTTGCAAATGTATTGAAAATGAAATACAGAAATATCGAATTTACATAAGTATTCACACCCCTAAGTCAATACATGTTAGAATCACCCAGTGATTACAGCTGTGAGTCTTTCTGGGTAAGTCTCTAAGAGCTTTCCACACCTGGATTGTACAACATTTACACATTATTCTTTTTTAAATTCTTCTAGCTCTGTCAAGTTGTTGTTGTTGTTGATCATTGCTAGACAGCCATTTTCAAGTCTTGACATAGATTTTCAAGCAGATTTAAGTCAAACCTGTAACTAGGGG
Organism: Salmo salar; assembly: GCF_965601325.2. Lineage (NCBI taxonomy): Eukaryota > Metazoa > Chordata > Actinopteri > Salmoniformes > Salmonidae > Salmo > Salmo salar. Next base: position 836,924 of record NW_027675452.1, read on the forward strand.
CCTCCCAAGTGGCGCAGCGGTCTGAGGCACTGCATCTCAGCGGTCTGAGGCACTGCATCTCAGCGGTCTGAGGCACTGCATCTCAGCGGGTCTGAGTCACTGCATCTCAGCGGTCTGAGGCACTGCATCTCAGCGGTCTGAGGCACTGCATCTCAGCGGTCTGAGGCACTGCATCTCAGCGGTCTGAGGCACTGCATCTCAGCGGTCTGAGGCACTGCATCTCAGCGGTCTGAGGCACTGCATCTCAGCGGTCTGAGGCACTGCATCTCAGCGGTCTGAGGCACTGCATCTCAGCGGTCTGAGGCACTGCATCTCAGCGGTCTAAGGCACTGCATCTCAGCGGTCTGAGGCACTGCATCTCAGCGGTCTAAGGCACTGCATCTCAGCGGTATAAGGCACTGCATCGCGATTCCAGGCTGTATCACAACCGGCCGTGATCGGGAGTCCCATAGGGCGGCGCACAATTGGCCCAGCGTCGTCCTGGTTAGGGGAGGGTTTGGCCCAGCGTCGTCCTGTTTAGGGCAGGTTTGGCCCAGCGTCGTCCTGGTTAGGAGAGGGTTTGGCCCAGCGTCGTCCTGGTTAGGGGAGGGTTTGGCCCAGCGTCGTCCTGGTTAGGGGAGGGTTTGGCCCAGCGTCGTCCTGGTTAGGAGAGGGTTTGGCCCAGCGTCGTCCTGGTTAGGGGAGGGTTTGGCCCAGCGTCGTCCTGGTTAGGAGAGGGTTTGGCCCAGCGTCGTCCTGGTTAGGGGAGGGTTTGGCCCAGCGTCGTCCTGGTTAGGGGAGGGTTTTGGCCCAGCGTCGTCCTGGTTAGGAGAGGGTTTGGCCCAGCGTCGTCCTGGTTAGGAGAGGGTTTGGCCCAGCGTCGTCCTGGTTAGGGGAGGGTTTGGCCCAGCGTCGTCCTGGTTAGGGGAGGGTTTGGCCCAGCGTCGTCCTGGTTAGGGGAGGGTTTGGCCCAGCGTCGTCCTGGTTAGGAGAGGGTTTGGCCCAGCGTCGTCGTCCTGGTTAGGAGAGGGTTTGGCCCAGCGTCGTCCTGGTTAGGGGAGGGTTTGGCCCAGCGTCGTCCTGGTTAGGAGAGGGTTTTGGCCCAGCGTCGTCCTGGTTAGGGGAGGGTTTGGCCCAGCGTCGTCCTGGTTAGGGGAGGGTTTGGCCCAGCGTCGTCCTGGTTAGGGGAGGGTTTGGCCCAGCGTCGTCCTGGTTAGGGGAGGGTTTGGCCCAGCGTCGTCCTGGTTAGGGGAGGGTTTTGGCCCAGCGTCGTCCTGGTTAGGGGAGGGTTTGGCCCAGCGTCGTCCTGGTTAGGGGAGGGTTTGGCCCAGCGTCGTCCTGGTTAGGGGAGGGTTTGGCCCAGCGTCGTCCTGGTTAGGGGAGGGTTTGGCCCAGCGTCGTCATGGTTAGGGGAGGGTTTGGCCCAGCGTCGTCATGGTTAGGGGAGGGTTTGGCCCAGCGTCGTCATGGTTAGGGGAGGGTTACTTGGCTCATCACGCTCTAGTGACTCCTTGTGTCGGGCCGGGTGCCAACAGGCTGACCTCGGTTATCAGGTGAACTGTGTTTCCTCCGACACATTGGTGCGGCTGGCTTCCGGAGTGAGCAGGCGGGTGTTAAGAAGTGCGGTTAGTCGGGTCGTGTTTCGGAGGATGCATGACTCGACCTTCTTCTCCGAGACCGGTGGGGAGTTGCAGAGATGAGACAAGATCAAATTTGGGGGAGAAAATATATATATATATTTTTTTATGTATTGTAACTAGGCCACTCGGGAATATATAATGTCGTCTTGGTAAGCAACTCCAGTGTAGATTTGGCCTTGTGTTTTATGCTATTGTCCTGCTGAAAGGTGAATTTGTCTCCCAGTGTTTGTTGGAAAGCAGACTGAACCAGGTTTTCCTCTAGGATTTACCCTGTGCTTAGCTCTATTCCATTTATTTTATCCTAAAAAACTCCCTAGTCCTTGCCGATGACAAGCATACCCATAACATGATGCAGCCACCACAATGCTTGAAAATATGAAGAGTGGTACTTAGTGATGTGTTGTGTTGGTTTTGCCCCATTCAGGACATAAAGTACATTTCTTTTATACCTTTTTTGATGTTTTACTTTAGTTCCTTGTTGCAAACAGGATCCATGTGTTGGAATATTTGTATTCTGTACAGGCTTCCTTCTTTTCACTCTGTTATTTAGATTAGTATTGTGGACTAACTGCAATGTTGTTGATCCATCCTCAGTTTTCTCATATCACAGCCATTAAACTCTAACCGTGTTAAAGTCACCATTGACCTCATGGTGAAATCCTCTCTTCTCTTTCTCTGTCTGTCTGTCTGTCTGTCTGTCTGTCTGTCTGTCTGTCTGTCTGTCTGTCTGTCTGTCTGTCTGTCTGTCTGTCTGTCTGTCTGTCTGTCTGTCTGTCTGTCTGTCTGTCTGTCTGTCTGTCTGTCTGTCCAGGTGTGAACAGTAAACACGTGGACTTGAAGCTAAAGATGATGGAGGTACGACCTGGAGGACCCAACTCTTCCTCCTCTCCTTCATCCTCCTCTTCCTCTCCCTCCTTCTCCTCATCCACCTCTCCACTCAGCCCCCACAGAGGTATGGACACGTACACACACACACACACATACACTCACCACACATACACACACACACATACACTCACCACACACACACACACACACACACACACACACACACACACACACACACACACACACACACACACACTCACAACACACACACACACACACACACACACACACACACACACACACACACACACACACACACACACACAGAGGTCTATTTGACCAGTTTATCCAACACCACATATCTGATGGTCTCTCCTGATCATCTGGATGTGTGTAAAACCCTCACACACACACAACAAAACAGGCTTCTCTCTATTTCCCTTATTTCTTCACTCCATCCTGTTAATTATGAAAAGTTAATTATTAAATGGTAAAACTAGCTCAACATAAAGCATGTTAATAACCAGACACATTAGACTGTTGTCCAATGAGACCTTCAGTCTTCCTTCCCTCCGTCTTCCTTCATCCCTCCATCTTTACAAAAGGAGGATAAACTGTTCCCCCTCTCCC
>NW_027675453.1:0-2500 GCF_965601325.2 Salmo salar
ACAACACACACACACACACCGACAACACACACACACACACACCGACAACACACACACACACACACACCGACAACACACACACACACACACCGACAACACGACACACACACACACACACACACACACCGACAACACACACACACACACACACACCGACAACACACACACACGACAACACACACACACACACGACAACACACACACACACACACACACACACACCGACAACACACACACACACACACCGACAACACACACACACACACACCGACAACACACACACACACACCGACAACACACACACACACACACACACACACCGACAACACACACACACACACACACCGACAACACACACACACACACGACACACACACACACACACACCACACACACACACCGACAACACACACACACACACACACACACACCGACAACACACACACACACACACACCGACAACACACACACACACACACACACACCGACAACACACACACACACACACCGACAACACACACACACACACACACACCGACAACACACACACACACCGACAACACACACACACACCGACAACACACACACACACACCGACAACACATAAACACACACACACCGATAACACACACACACACACACTGACAAGACACACACACACCGGCAACACACACACACACACCGACAACACACACACACACACACCGACAACACACACACACACACCGACAACACACACACACACACACACACACACACCGACAACACACACACACACACACACCGACCACACACACACACACACACCGACAACACACACACACACACACACCGACAACACACACACACACACACACCGACAACACACACACACACACACACCCCGACAACACACACTCACACACACACCGACAACACACACACACACACACACACACACACACACACACACACACACCGACAACACACACACACCGACAACACACACACACACACACCGACAACACACACACACACACACACACACCAACAACACACACACACACACCGACAACACACACACACACACCGACAACACACACACCCACCGACAACACACACACACACCGAAAACACACACACACACCTACCACACACACACACACACAACGACAACACACACACACCGACAAGACACACACACACACACACACACACAACGACAACACACACACACACACACTGACAACACACACACACACACACCGACAACACACACACACACACCGACAACACACACACACACACACCGACAACACACACACACCGACAACACACACACACACACCGACAACACACACACACACAACACACACACACAAACCGACAACACACACACACACACACTGACAACACACACACACACAACGACAACACACACACACACACAACGACAACACACACACACACACACCGACAACACACACACACACACCGACATCACACACACACACTCCGACAACACACACACACACAACACACACACACCGACAACACACACACACACACCGACAACACACACACACACACACACACCGACAACACACACACACACACACACCGACAACACACACTCACACACACACCGACAACACACACACACACACACACACACACACACACACACACACACACACACACACCGACAACACACACACACCGACAACACACACACACCGACAACACACACACACACACACACACACCAACAACACACACACACACACCGACAACACACACACACACACCGACAACACACACACACCTACCACACACACACACACACAACGACAAACACACACACACCGACAAGACACACACACACACACACACACACAACGACAACACACAAACACACACACCGACAACACACACACACACAACACACACACACACCGACAACACACACACAAACACACCGACAACACACACACACACAACGACAACACACACACACACACACCGACAACACACCGACAACACACACACACACACACCGACAACACACACACACACTCCAGTAACACACACACACACACACCGACAACACACACACACCCACCGACAACACACACACACCGACAACACACACACACACACACACCGACACACACACACACACACCGACAACACACACACACACACACACACACCGACAACACACACACACACACCGACAACACACACACACACACACCGACAACACACACAAACACCGACAACACACACACACACACCGACAACACACACACACACCGACAACACACACACACACTCCAGTAACACACACACACACACACCGACAACACACACACACGCACCGACAACACACACACACCGACAACACACACACACACACACACCGACAACACACACACACACACACACACCGACAACACACACACACACCAACAACACACACACACACACCGACAACACACACACACACACCGACAACACA
>NW_027675453.1:22500-40000 GCF_965601325.2 Salmo salar
ACACACACCGACAACACACACACACACACACCGACAACACACACACACACCGACAACACACACACACACACACACCGACAACACACAAACACACACACCGACAACACACACACACACACCGACAACACACACACACACACACACACACACACCGACAACACACACACACACACCGACAACACACACACACACACACCGACAACACACACACACACACACACCGACAACACACACACACACACACCGACAACACACACACACACACCGACAACACACACACACACACACACACACCGACAACACACACACACACACACACCGACAACACACACACACACACACCGACAACACACACACACACACAACACACACACACACCGACAACACACACACACACACACACACCGACAACACACACACACACACACCGACAACACACACACACACACACACACCGACAACACACACACACACACACACACCGACAACACACACACACACACACACAACGACAACACACACACCGACAACACACACACACACCGACAACACACACACACCGACAACACATACACACACACACACCGACAACACACACACACACACACTGACAACACACACACACAGACACCGACAACACACACACACACACACACCGACAACACACACACACACACCGACAACACACACACACACACCGACAACACACACACACACACACCGACAACACACACACACACCGACAACACACACACACACACCGACACACACACACACACACACAACACACACACACACCGACAACACACACACACACACACCGACAACACACACACACACACCGACAACACACACCGACAAGACACACACACACACACACAACGACAACACACACACACACACACCGACAACACACACACACACACAACACACACACACACCGACAACACACACACAAACACACCGACAACACACACACACACACCGACAACACACACACACACACACCGACAACACATCGACAACACACACACACACACCGACAACACACACACACACTCCAGTAACACACACACACACACACCGACAACACACACACACGCACCGACAACACACACACACCGACAACACACACACACACACACCGACAACACACACACACACACCGACAACACACACACACACACACACACACACACACACACACCGACAACACACACACACACACACCGACAACACACACACACACACACCGACAACACACACACACACACCGACACCACACACACACACACACACACACCGACAACACACACACACACACACACCGACAACACACACACACACACACCGACAACACACACACACACACAACACACACACACACCGACAACACACACACACACACACACACCGACAACACACACACACACACACCGACAACACACACACACACACACCGACAACACACACACACACACACACACCGACACACACACACACACACACACACACACCGACAACACACACACCACAACACACACACACACCGACAACACACACACACACACACACCGACAACACACACACACACACCGACAACACACACACACACACACCGACAACACACACACACACACACACCGACAACACACACACACACCGACACACACACACACACACACCGACAACACACACACACACACACACACACACACACACCGACAACACACACACACACACACCGACAACACACACACACACACCGACAACACACACCACACAGACACACACACACACACACACACACACCGACAACACACACACACACACACCGACAACACACACACACACACCGACAACACACACACACACCGACAACACACACACACACACACCGACAACACACACACACACACCGACAACACACACACACACACACACACACACACACACCGACAACACACACACACACACACCGACAACACACACACACACCCACAACACACACACACACACACCGACAACACACACACACGCACCACAACACACACACACACACACACACACCGACAACACACACACACACACACACACACACACACACCGACAACACACACACACACACACCGACAACACACACACACACACACCGACAACACACACACACACCGACAACACACACACACACACACCGACAACACACACACACACACCGACAACACACACACACACACGACAACACACACACACACACACACACACACACCGACAACACACACACACACACCGACAACACACACACACACACACCGACAACACACACACACACCGACAACACACACACACACACACACCGACAACACACACACACACACACCGACAACACACACACACACACACGACAACACACACACACACACACACACACACACCGACAACACACACACACACACCGACAACACACACACACACACACCGACAACACACACACACACACACACCGACAACACACACACACACACACCGACAACACACACACACACACCGACAACACACACACACACACACACACACCGACAACACACACACACACACACACCGACAACACACACACACACACACCGACAACACACACACACACACAACACACACACACACCGACAACACACACACACACACACACACCGACAACACACACACACACACACCGACAACACACACACACACACACACCGACAACACACACACACACACACACACCGACACACACACACACACACACACACACACCGACAACACACACACCGACAACACACACACACACCGACAACACACACACACCGACAACACATAAACACACACACACCGATAACACACACACACACACACTGACAAGACACACACACACACACCGACAACACACACACACACACACACCGACAACACACACACACACACCGACAACACACACACACACACCGACAACACACACACACACACACACCGACAACACACACACACACCGACAACACACACACACACACCGACAACACACACACACACACAACACACACACACACCGACAACACACACACAAACACACCGACAACACACACACACACACCGACAACACACACCGACAAGACACACACACACACACACACACCGACAACACACACACACACACACCGACAACACACACACACACACAACACACACACACACCGACAACACACACACAAACACACCGACAACACACACACACACACCGACAACACACACACACACACACCGACAACACACGACACACACACACACACACACCGACAACACACACACACACACCAGACAACACACACACACACACACCGACAACACACACACACACACCGACAACACACACACACCGACAACACACACACACACACACCGACAACACACACACACACACACACACCGACAACACACACACACACACACCGACAACACACACACACACACACACACACACACACCGACAACACACACACACACACCGACAACACACACACACACACACCGACAACACACACACACACCGACAACACACACACACACACACCGACAACACACAAACACACACACCGACAACACACACACACACACCGACAACACACACACACACACACACACACACACCGACAACACACACACACACACCGACAACACACACACACACACACCGACAACACACACACACACCGACAACACACACACACACACACCGACAACACACACACACACACACACACACACACACACACAACACACACACACACACACACACCGACAACACACACACACACACACACACCGACAACACACACACACACACACACACGACAACACACACACACACACACACACCGACAACACACACACACCGACAACACACACACACACACACACCGACAACACACACACACACACACCGACAACACACACACACACACACACCGACAACACACACACACACACCGACAACACACACACACACACCGACAACACACACACACACCGACAACACACACACACACACACCGACAACACACACACACACACACACACCGACAACACACACACACACACACACACACACACACACACACCGACAACACACACACACACAACACACACACACACCGACAACACACACACACACACACACACACACACACACCGACAACACACACACACACACACCGACAACACACACACACACACACACACCGACAACACAAACACACACCGACAACACACACACACACACACACACACCGACAACACACACACACACACACCGACAACACACACACACCGACAACACACACACACACAACACACACACACACCGACAACACACACACACACACACACACACCGACAACACACACACACACACACCGACAACACACACACACACACACACACCGACAACACACACACACACACACCGACAACACACACACACACACACACACACACACACACCGACAACACACACACACACCGACAACACACACACACACCGACAACACACACACACACACCGACAACACATAAACACACACACACCGACAACACACACACACACACACACACACACACGACAACACACACACACACCGACAACACACACACACACCGACAACACACACACACACACACCGACAACACACACACCGACAACACACACACACACACCGACAACACACACACACACACACACACACACACACACACACCGACAACACACACACACACACACCGACAACACACACACACACACACCGACAACACACACACACACACACCGACAACACACACACACACACACCGACAACACACACACACACACACCCCGACAACACACACTCACACACACACCGACAACACACACACACACACACACACACACCGACAACACACACACACCGACAACACACACACACACACACCGACAACACACACACACACACACCGACAACACACACACACACACCGACAACACACACACACACACCGACAACACACACACACACCGACAACACACACACACACCTACCACACACACACACACACAACGACAACACACACCGACAAGACACACACACACACACACACACAACGACAACACACACACACACACACCGACAACACACACACACACACAACACACACACACACCGACAACACACACACACACACACCGACAACACACCGACAACACACACACACCGACAACACACACACACACACCAGAACACACACACACACACACACCGACAACACACACACACACCGACAACACACACACACCGACAACACACACACACACACACCGACAACACACACACACACACACACACCGACAACACACACACACACACACACACACACACACACCGACAACACACACACACACACCGACAACACACACACACACCGACAACACACACACACACCGACAACACACACACACACACACCGACAACACACAAACACACACACCGACAACACACACACACACACCGACAACACACACACACACACACACACACACACCGACAACACACACACACACACCGACAACACACACACACACACACCGACAACACACACACACACACCGACAACACACACACACACACACCGACAACACACACACACACACACACACACACACCGACAACACACACACACACACACACACACACACACACACACCGACAACACACACACACACACACCGACAACACACACACACACACACCGACAACACACACACACACACCGACAACACACACACACACACACACACACCGACAACACACACACACACACACACCGACAACACACACACACACACACCGACAACACACACACACACACAACACACACACACACACCGACAACACACACACACACACACACACCGACAACACACACACACACACACCGACAACACACACACACACACACACCGACAACACACACACACACACCACACACCGACAACACACACACACACACACACACACACACCGACACACACACACACCGACAAACACACACACACACCGACAACACACACACACACACACACCGACAACACACACACACACACCGACAACACACACACACACACCGACAACACACACACACACACACACCGACAACACACACACACACCGACAACACACACACACACACCGACAACACACACACACACACAACACACACACACACCGACAACACACACACAAACACACCGACAACACACACACACACACCGACAACACACACCGACAAGACACACACACACACACACACACAACGACAACACACACACACACACACCGACAACACACACACACACACAACACACACACACACCGACAACACACACACAAACACACCGACAACACACACACACACACCGACAACACACACACACACACACCGACAACACACCGACAACACACACACACACACACCGACAACACACACACACACTCCAGTAACACACACACACACACACCGACAACACACACACACGCACCGACAACACACACACACACACACCACACACCGACACACACACACACACACACACACACACACACACACACACCGACAACACACACACACACACCGACAACACACACACACACACACCGACAACACACACACACACCGACAACACACACACACACACACCGACAACACACAAACACACACACCGACAACACACACACACACACCGACAACACACACACACACACACACACACACACCGACAACACACACACACACACCGACAACACACACACACACACACCGACAACACACACACACACCGACAACACACACACACACACACACCGACAACACACAAACACACACACCGACAACACACACACACACACCGACAACACACACACACACACACACACACACACCGACAACACACACACACACACCGACAACACACACACACACACACCGACAACACACACACACACACACACCGACAACACACACACACACACACCGACAACACACACACACACACCGACAACACACACACACACACACACACACCGACAACACACACACACACACACACCGACAACACACACACACACACACCGACAACACACACACACACACAACACACACACACACCGACAACACACACACACACACACACACCGACAACACACACACACACACACACACCGACAACACACACCACACACACACACCGACAACACACACACACACACACACACCGACAACACACACACACACACACCACACACACCGACAACACACACACCGACAACACACACACACACCGACAACACACACACACCGATAACACATAAACACACACACACCGATAACACACACACACACACACTGACAAGACACACACACAGACACCGACAACACACACACACACACACACCGACAACACACACACACACACCGACAACACACACACACACACCGACACACACACACACACACACACCGACAACACACACACACACCGACAACACACACACACACACCGACAACACACACACACACACAACACACACACACACCGACAACACACACACAAACACACCGACAACACACACACACACACCGACAACACACACCGACAAGACACACACACACACACACAACGACAACACACACACACACACACCGACAACACACACACACACACAACACACACACACACCAACAACACACACACAAACACACCGACAACACACACACACACACCGACAACACACACACACACACACCGACAACACACCGACAACACACACACACACACCGACAACACACACACACACTCCAGTAACACACACACACACACACCGACAACACACACACACGCACCGACAACACACACACACCGACAACACACACACACACACACCGACAACACACACACACACACACACACACCGACAACACACACACACACACACACACCGACAACACACACACACACACACACACACACACACCGACAACACACACACACACACCGACAACACACACACACACCGACAACACACACACACACCGACAACACACACACACACACACACCGACAACACACAAACACACACACCGACAACACACACACACACACCGACAACACACACACACACACACACACACACCGACAACACACACACACACACCGACAACACACACACACACACACCGACAACACACACACACACCGACAACACACACACACACACACCGACAACACACACACACACAACACACACACACACCGACAACACACACACACACACACACACCGACAACACACACACACACACACCGACAACACACACACACACACACACACCGACAACACACACACACACACACACACCGACAACACACACACACACACACACACACCGACAACACACACACCGACAACACACACACACACCGACAACACACACACACCGATAACACATAAACACACACACACCGATAACACACACACACACACACTGACAAGACACACACACAGACACCGACAACACACACACACACACACACCGACAACACACACACACACACCGACAACACACACACACACACCGACAACACACACACACACACACCGACAACACACACACACACACACCGACAACACACACACACACACCGACAACACACACACACACACAACACACACACACACCGACAACACACACACAAACACACCGACAACACACACACACACACCGACAACACACACCGACAAGACACACACACACACACACAACGACAACACACACACACACACACCGACAACACACACACACACACAACACACACACACACCGACAACACACACACAAACACACCGACAACACACACACACACACCGACAACACACACACACACACACCGACAACACATCGACAACACACACACACACACCGACAACACACACACACACTCCAGTAACACACACACACACACACCGACAACACACACACACGCACCGACAACACACACACACCGACAACACACACACACACACACCGACAACACACACACACACACACACACACCGACAACACACACACACACACACACACCGACAACACACACACACACACACACACACACACACACCGACAACACACACACACACACCGACAACACACACACACACCGACAACACATACACACACCGACAACACACACACACACACACACCGACAACACACAAACACACACACCGACAACACACACACACACACCGACAACACACACACACACACACACACACCGACAACACACACACACACACCGACAACACACACACACACACACCGACAACACACACACACACCGACAACACACACACACACACACCGACAACACACACACACACAACACACACACACACCGACAACACACACACACACACACACACACACACACACACCGACAACACACACACACACACACCGACAACACACACACACACCTACCACACACACACACACACAACGACAACACACACCGACAAGACACACACACACACACACACACAACGACAACACACACACACACACACCGACAACACACACACACACACCACACACACACACACACCGACAACACACACACAAACACACCGACAACACACACACACACACCGACAACACACACACACACACACCGACAACACACCGACAACACACACACACACACACCGACAACACACACACACACTCCAGTAACACACACACACACACCGACAACACACACACGCACCGACAACACACACACACCGACAACACACACACACACACCGACAACACACACACACACACACACACCGACAACACACACACACACACACACACACACACACACCGACAACACACACACACACACCGACAACACACACACACACCGACAACACACACACACACCGACAACACACACACACACACACCGACAACACACAAACACACACACCGACAACACACACACACACACCGACAACACACACACACACACACACACACACCGACAACACACACACACACACACCGACAACACACACACACACACACCGACAACACACACACACACACCGACAACACACACACACACACACACACACCGACAACACACACACACACACACACCGACAACACACACACACACACACCGACAACACACACACACACACAACACACACACACACCGACAACACACACACACACACACACACCGACAACACACACACACACACACACCGACAACACACACACACACACACACCGACAACACACACACACACACACACACCGACAACACACACACACACACACACACACACACACACCGACAACACACACACCGACAACACACACACACACCGACAACACACACACACCGATAACACATAAACACACACACACCGATAACACACACACACACACACTGACAAGACACACACACACACACCGACAACACACACACACACACACACCGACAACACACACACACACACCGACAACACACACACACACACCGACAACACACACACACACACACACCGACAACACACACACACACCGACAACACACACACACACACCGACAACACACACACACACACAACACACACACACACCGACAACACACACACAAACACACCGACAACACACACACACACACCGACAACACACACCGACAAGACACACACACACACACACACACAACGACAACACACACACACACACACCGACAACACACACACACACACAACACACACACACACCGACAACACACACACAAACACACCGACAACACACACACACACACCGACAACACACACACACACACACCGACAACACACCGACAACACACACACACACACACCGACAACACACACACACACTCCAGTAACACACACACACACACACCGACAACACACACACACGCACCGACAACACACACACACACACACACGACAACACACACACACACACACACACACACACACACACCGACAACACACACACACACACCGACAACACACACACACACACACCGACAACACACACACACACCGACAACACACACACACACACACCGACAACACACAAACACACACACCGACAACACACACACACACACCGACAACACACACACACACACACACACACACACCGACAACACACACACACACACCGACAACACACACACACACACACCGACAACACACACACACACCGACAACACACACACACACACACCGACAACACACAAACACACACACCGACAACACACACACACACACCGACAACACACACACACACACACACACACACCGACAACACACACACACACACCGACAACACACACACACACACACCGACAACACACACACACACACACACCGACAACACACACACACACACACCGACAACACACACACACACAACACACACACACCGACAACACACACACACACACACACACACACACACACACCGACAACACACACACACACACACCGACAACACACACACACACACACCGACAACACACACACACACACCGACAACACACACACACACACACACACACCGACAACACACACACACACACACACCGACAACACACACACACACACACCGACAACACACACACACACACAACACACACACACACCGACAACACACACACACACACACACACCGACAACACACACACACACACACACACCGACAACACACACACACACACACCGACAACACACACACACACACACACACCGACAACACACACACACACACACACACACACCGACAACACACACACCGACAACACACACACACACCGACAACACACACACACCGATAACACATAAACACACACACACCGATAACACACACACACACACACTGACAAGACACACACACAGACACCGACAACACACACACACACACACACCGACAACACACACACACACACCGACAACACACACACACACACCGACAACACACACACACACACACACACACCGACAACACACACACACACCGACAACACACACACACACACCGACAACACACACACACACACAACACACACACACCGACAACACACACACAAACACACCGACAACACACACACACACACCGACAACACACACCGACAAGACACACACACACACACACAACGACAACACACACACACACACACCGACAACACACACACACACACAACACACACACACACCGACAACACACACACAAACACACCGACAACACACACACACACACCGACAACACACACACACACACACCGACAACACATCGACAACACACACACACACACCGACAACACACACACACACACTCCAGTAACACACACACACACACACCGACAACACACACACACCACCGACAACACACACACACCGACAACACACACACACACACACCGACAACACACACACACACACACACACCGACAACACACACACACACACACACACCGACAACACACACACACACACACACACACACACACACACACCGACAACACACACACACACACCGACAACACACACACACACCGACAACACACACACACACCGACAACACACACACACACACACCGACAACACACAAACACACACACCGACAACACACACACACACACCGACAACACACACACACACACAGACACACACACCGACAACACACACACACACACCGACAACACACACACACACACACACCGACAACACACACACACACCGACAACACACACACACACACACCGACAACACACACACACACAACACACACACACACCGACAACACACACACACACACACACACACACACACACCGACAACACACACACACACACACCGACAACACACACACACACACACCGACAACACACACACACCGACAACACACACACACACACACACACACCGACAACACACACACACACACACACCGACAACACACACACACACCGACAACACACACACACACACAACACACACACACACCGACAACACACACACACACACACACACACACACACCGACAACACACACACACACACACCGACAACACACACACACACACACCGACAACACACACACACACACCGACAACACACACACACACACACACACACCGACAACACACACACACTAACACACCGACAACACACACACACACACACCGACAACACACACACACACACAACACACACACACACCGACAACACACACACACACACACACACCGACAACACACACACACACACACACACCGACAACACACACACACACACACACCGACAACACACACACACACACACACACCGACAACACACACACACACACACACACCACACACACCGACAACACACACACCGACAACACACACACACACCGACAACACACACACACCGATAACACATAAACACACACACACCGATAACACACACACACACACACTGACAAGACACACACACAGACACCGACAACACACACACACACACACACCGACAACACACACACACACACCGACAACACACACACACACACCGACAACACACACACACACACACACCGACAACACACACACACACCGACAACACACACACACACACCGACAACACACACACACACACAACACACACACACACCGACAACACACACACAAACACACCGACAACACACACACACACACCGACAACACACACCGACAAGACACACACACACACACACAACGACAACACACACACACACACACCGACAACACACACACACACACAACACACACACACACCGACAACACACACACAAACACACCGACAACACACACACACACACCGACAACACACACACACACACACCGACAACACACCGACAACACACACACACACCGACAACACACACACACACTCCAGTAACACACACACACACACACCGACAACACACACACACGCACCGACAACACACACACACCGACAACACACACACACACACACCGACAACACACACACACACACACACACCGACAACACACACACACACACACACACACACACACACACACCGACAACACACACACACCGACAACACACACACACACACACCGACAACACACACACACACCGACAACACACACACACACACACCGACAACACACAAACACACACACCGACAACACACACACACACACCGACAACACACACACACACACACACACACCGACAACACACACACACACACCGACAACACACACACACACACACCGACAACACACACACACACACACACCGACAACACACACACACACACACCGACAACACACACACACACAACACACACACCGACACACACACACACACACACACACCGACAACACACACACACACACACACGACAACACACACACACACACACACACCGACAACACACACACACACACACACACACACACACACCGACAACACACACACCGACAACACACACACACAGACAACACACACACACACACCGACAACACACACACACACACACCGACAACACACACACACACACAACACACACACACACACACACACACACACCGACAACACACACACACACACACCGACAACACACACACAACACACACCGACAACACACACACACACCGACAACACACACACACACACCGACAACACACACACACACACACAACACACCGACAACACACACACACACACACCGACAACACACACACACACACACCGACAACACACACACACACACCGACAACACACACACACACACACTGACAACACACACACACACACACACCGACAACACACACACACACACACCGACAACACACACAAACACCGACAACACACACACACACACCGACAACACACACACACACACACACACCAGCAACACACTCACACACACCGACAACACACACACACACACACCGACAACACACACACACACACACCGACAACACACACACACACACAACACACACACACACCGACAACACACACACACACACACACACCGACAACACACACACACACACACCGACAACACACACACACACACACCGACAACACACACACACACACACACACCGACAACACACACACACACACACACACACACCGACAACACACACACCGACAACACACACACACACCGACAACACACACACACCGATAACACATAACACACACACACCGATAACACACACACACACACACTGACAAGACACACACACAGACACCGACAACACACACACACACACACACCGACAACACACACACACACACCGACAACACACACACACACACCGACAACACACACACACACACACACACACCGACAACACACACACACACCGACAACACACACACACACACCGACAACACACACACACACACACACACACACACACCGACAACACACACACAAACACACCGACAACACACACACACACACCGACAACACACACCGACAAGACACACACACACACACACAACGACAACACACACACACACACACCGACAACACACACACACACACAACACACACACACACCGACAACACACACACAAACACACCGACAACACACACACACACACCGACAACACACACACACACACACCGACAACACACGACAACACACACACACACACCGACAACACACACACACACACTCCAGTAACACACACACACACACACCGACAACACACACACACACCGACAACACACACACACCGACAACACACACACACACACACCGACAACACACACACACACACACACACCGACAACACACACACACACACACACACCGACAACACACACACACACACACACACACACACACACACACCGACAACACACACACACACACCGACAACACACACACACACCGACAACACACACACACACCGACAACACACACACACACACACCGACAACACACAAACACACACACCGACAACACACACACACACACCGACAACACACACACACACACAGACACACACACCGACAACACACACACACACACCGACAACACACACACACACACACCCGACAACACACACACACACCGACAACACACACACACACACACCGACAACACACACACACACAACACACACACACACCGACAACACACACACACACACACACACACACACACACCGACAACACACACACACACACACCGACAACACACACACACACACACCGACAACACACACACACCGACAACACACACACACACACACACACACCGACAACACACACACACACACACACCGACAACACACACACACACCGACAACACACACACACACACAACACACACACACACCGACAACACACACACACACACACACACACACACACCGACAACACACACACACACACACCGACAACACACACACACACACACCGACAACACACACACACACACCGACAACACACACACACACACACACACACCGACAACACACACACACAACACACCGACAACACACACACACACACACCGACAACACACACACACACACAACACACACACACACCGACAACACACACACACACACACACACCGACAACACACACACACACACACACACCGACAACACACACACACACACACACCGACAACACACACACACACACACACACCGACAACACACACACACACACACACACACACACACACCGACAACACACACACCGACAACACACACACACACCGACAACACACACACACCGATAACACATAAACACACACACACCGATAACACACACACACACACACTGACAAGACACACACACAGACACCGACAACACACACACACACACACACCGACAACACACACACACACACCGACAACACACACACACACACCGACAACACACACACACACACACACCGACAACACACACACACACCGACAACACACACACACACACCGACAACACACACACACACACAACACACACACACACCGACAACACACACACAAACACACCGACAACACACACACACACACCGACAACACACACCGACAAGACACACACACACACACACAACGACAACACACACACACACACACCGACAACACACACACACACACAACACACACACACACCGACAACACACACACAAACACACCGACAACACACACACACACACCGACAACACACACACACACACACCGACAACACACCGACAACACACACACACACCGACAACACACACACACACTCCAGTAACACACACACACACACACCGACAACACACA
This sequence comes from Salmo salar, assembly GCF_965601325.2. Classification (NCBI taxonomy): domain Eukaryota; kingdom Metazoa; phylum Chordata; class Actinopteri; order Salmoniformes; family Salmonidae; genus Salmo; species Salmo salar. Next base: position 39,960 of record NW_027675453.1, read on the forward strand.
CACACGCACCGACAACACACACACACCGACAACACACACAC
>NW_027675453.1:45000-47500 GCF_965601325.2 Salmo salar
CCGACAACACACACTCACACACACCGACAACACACACACACACACCGACAACACACACACACACACACACACCGACAACACACACACACCGACAACACACACACACACACACTGACAACACACACACACACCGACAACACACACACACACACACACCGACAACACACACACACACCGACAACACACACACACAAACAACACACACACACACACACACTGACAACACACACACACACACACCAACAACACACACACACACACACAACACACACACACACACACACACACACACACCGACAACACACACACACGCACCGACAACACACACACACCGACAACACACACACACACACACCGACAACACACACACACACACACACACACACACACACACCGACAACACACACACACACACCGACAACACACACACACACACACCGACAACACACACACACACCGACAACACACACACACACACACCGACAACACACAAACACACACACCGACAACACACACACACACACCGACAACACACACACACACACACACACACACCGACAACACACACACACACACCGACAACACACACACACACACACCGACAACACACACACACACACACACCGACAACACACACACACACACACCGACAACACACACACACACAACACACACACACACCGACAACACACACACACACACACACACACACACACCGACAACACACACACACACACACCGACAACACACACACACACACACCGACAACACACACACACACACCGACAACACACACACACACACACACACACCGACAACACACACACACACACACAACGACAACACACACACACACACACCGACAACACACACACACACACAACACACACACACACCGACAACACACACACACACACACACCGACAACACACACACACACACACCGACAACACACACACACACACACACCGACAACACACACACACACACACACCGACAACACACACACACACACACACACACACACACCGACAACACACACACCGACAACACACACACACACCGACAACACACACACACCGATAACACATAAACACACACACACCGATAACACACACACACACACACTGACAAGACACACACACACACACCAACAACACACACACACACACACACCGACAACACACACACACACACCGACAACACACACACACACACCGACAACACACACACACACACACACCGACAACACACACACACACCGACAACACACACACACACACCGACAACACACACACACACACAACACAAACACACACCGACAACACACACACAAACACACCGACAACACACACACACACACCGACAACACACACCGACAAGACACACACACACACACACACACAACGACAACACACACACACACACACCGACAACACACACACACACACAACACACACACACACCGACAACACACACACAAACACACCGACAACACACACACACACAACGACAACACACACACACACACACCGACAACACACCGACAACACACACACACACACACCGACAACACACACACACACTCCAGTAACACACACACACACACACCGACAACACACACACACGCACCGACAACACACACACACCGACAACACACACACACACACACACACCGACAACACACACACACACACACACACCGACAACACACACACACACACACACACACACACCGACAACACACACACACACACCGACAACACACACACACACACCGACAACACACACACACACCGACAACACACACACACACACACCGACAACACACAAACACACACACCGACAACACACACACACACACACCGACAACACACACACACACACACACACACACCGACAACACACACACACACACCGACAACACACACACACACACACCGACAACACACACACACACACACACCGACAACACACACACACACACACCGACAACACACACACACACACACCGACAACACACACACACACACCGACAACACACACACACACACACTGACAACACACACACACACCGACAACACACACACACACACACACACACACCGACAACACACACACACACACACCGACAACACACACACACACACACCGACAACACACACACACACACCGATAACACACACACACACACACTGACAACACACACACACACACACACCGACAACACACACACACACACACCGACAACACACACAAACACCGACAACACACACACACACACCGACAACACACACACACACACCAGCAACACACTCACACACACCGACAACACACACACACACACACCGACAACACACACACACACACACACACCGACAACACACACACACACACTGACAACACACACACACACTGACAACACACACACACACACCGACAACACACACACACACACACACCGACAACACACACACACACCGACAACACACACACACAC
>NW_027675453.1:52500-85000 GCF_965601325.2 Salmo salar
ACCGACAACACACACACACACACACCGACAACACACACAAACACACACACCGACAACACACACACACACAACACACACACACACACCGACAACACACACACACACACACCGACAACACACACACACAAACACACCGACAACACACACACACACACCGACAACACACACACACACACCGACAACACACACACACACACACCGACAACACACACACACACACACCGACAACACACACACACACCGACAACACACACACACACACTCCAGCAACACACACACCGACAACACACACACACACCGACAACACACACACACACACACACACACACACCGACAACACACACACACACACTGACAACACACACACACACACACCGACAACACACACACACCGACACCGACAACACACACACACCGACAACACACACACACACACACCGACAACACACACACACACAACACACACACACAAACCGACAACACACACACACACACACTGACAACACACACACACACAACGACAACACACACACACACACAACGACAACACACACACACACACACACACAACACACACACACACACCGACAACACACACACACTCCGACAACACACACACACACAACACACACACACCGACAACACACACACACACACACACACCGACAACACACACACACACACACACACCGACAACACACACACACACACACACCGACAACACACACTCACACACACACCGACAACACACACACACACACACACACACACACACACACACACACACACACACACACACACACACCGACAACACACACACACACCGACAACACACACACACACACACCGACAACACACACACACACACACACACACACCAACAACACACACACACACACCGACAACACACACACACACACCGACAACACACACACACCAACAACACACACACACACACACCGACAACACACACACACCGACAAGACACACACACACACACACACACACAACGACAACACACAAACACACACACCGACAACACACACACACACACAACACACACACACACCGACAACACACACACAAACACACCGACAACACACACACACACACCGACAACACACACACACACACACCGACAACACACCGACAACACACACACACACACCGACAACACACACACACTCCAGTAACACACACACACACACACCGACAACACACACACACGCACCGACAACACACACACACCGACAACACACACACACACACACACACCGACAACACACACACACACACACCGACAACACACACACACACACACACACCGACAACACACACACACACACACCGACAACACACACACACACACACCGACAACACACACAAACACCGACAACACACACACACACACACCGACAACACACACACACACACACCGACAACACACACACACACACCGACAACACACACACACACACACACACACACACACACCAACAACAAACACACACACACACACACCGACAACACACACACACACAACACACACACACACCGACAACACACACACACACACACACACACACACACACCGACAACACACACACACACACACCGACAACACACACACACACGACAACACACACACACACACCGACAACACACACACACACACACACACACCGACAACACACACACACACACACACCGACAACACACACACACACACACACCGACAACACACACACACACAACACACACACACACCGACAACACACACACACACACACACACACCGACAACACACACACACACACACCGACAACACACACACACACACACTCACCGACAACACACACACACACACACCGACAACACACACACACACACCGACAACACACACACACACACACCGACAACACACCCACACACACACACCCCGACAACACACACTCACACACACACCGACAACACACACACACACACACACACACACACCGACAACACACACACACCGACAACACACACACACACACACCGACAACACACACACACACACACACACACACACCAACAACACACACACACACACCGACAACACACACACACACACCGACAACACACACATCCACCGACAACACACACACACACCGACAACACACACACACACCTACCACACACACATACACACATCGACAACACACACACACCGACAAGACACACACAAACACACACACACACACCGACAACACACACACACACACACCGACAACACACACACACACACACCGACAACACACACACACCGACAACACACACACACACACACCGACAACACACACACACACAACACACACACACAAACCGACAACACACACACACACACACTGACAACACACACACACACAACGACAACACACACACACACACAACGACAACACACACACACACACACCGACAACACACACACACACACCGACAACACACACACACACTCCGACAACACACACACACACAACACACACACACCGACAACACACACACCCCCACCGACAACACACACACACACACACACACACCGACAACACACACACACACACACACCGACAACACACACTCACACACACACCGACAACACACACACACACACACACACACACACACACCGACAACACACACACACCGACAACACACACACAAACACACCGACAACACACACACACACACACACCAACAACACACACACACCGACAACACACACACACACACCGACAACACACACACACACCTACCACACACACACACACACAACGACAACACACACACACCGACAAGACACACACACACACACACAACGACAACACACAAACACACACACCGACAACACACACACACACACAACACACACACACACCGACAACACACACACAAACACACCGACAACACACACACACACAACGACAACACACACACACACACACCGACAACACACCGACAACACACACACACACACACACACACCGACAACACACACACACACACACACACACACACACCGACAACACACACACACACACACCGACAACACACACACACACGACAACACACACACACACACCGACAACACACACACACACACACACACACCGACAACACACACACACACACACACCGACAACACACACACACACACACCGACAACACACACACACACAACACACACACACACCGACAACACACACACACACACACACACCGACAACACACACACACACACACCGACAACACACACACACACACACACACCGACAACACACACACACACCTACCACACACACACACACACAACCACAACACACACACACCGACAAGACACACACACACACACACAACGACAACACACAAACACACACACCGACAACACACACACACACACAACACACACACACACCGACAAGACACACACACACACACACAACGACAACACACAAACACACACACCGACAACACACACACACACACACACACACACACCGACAACACACACACACACCGGCAACACACACACACACACCGACAACACACACACACACACCGACAACACACACACACACACCGACAACACACACACACACACACACACACACACCGACAACACACACACACACACACCGACAACACACACACACACACACCGACAACACACACACACACACACACCGACAACACACACACACACACACCGACAACACACCCACACACACACACCCCGACAACACACACTCACACACACACCGACAACACACACACACACACACACACACACACCGACAACACACACACACCGACAACACACACACACACACACCGACAACACACACACACACACACACACACCAACAACACACACACACACACCGACAACACACACACACACACCGACAACACACACATCCACCGACAACACACACACACACCGACAACACACACACACACCTACCACACACACACACACACATCGACAACACACACACACCGACAAGACACACACAAACACACACACACACACCGACAACACACACACACACACACCGACAACACACACACACACACACCGACAACACACACACACCGACAACACACACACACACACACCGACAACACACACACACACAACACACACACACAAACCGACAACACACACACACACACACTGACAACACACACACACACAACGACAACACACACACACACACAACGACAACACACACACACACACACTGACAACACACACACACACACCGACAACACACACACACACTCCGACAACACACACACACACAACACACACACACCGACAACACACACACCCCCACCGACAACACACACACACACACACACACACCGACAACACACACACACACACACACCGACAACACACACTCACACACACACCGACAACACACACACACACACACACACACACACACACCGACAACACACACACACCGACAACACACACACAAACACACCGACAACACACACACACACACACACCAACAACACACACACACCGACAACACACACACACACACCGACAACACACACACACACCTACCACACACACACACACACAACGACAACACACACACACCGACAAGACACACACACACACACACAACGACAACACACAAACACACACACCGACAACACACACACACACACACAACACACACACACACCGACAACACACACACAAACACACCGACAACACACACACACACAACGACAACACACACACACACACACCGACAACACACCGACAACACACACACACACACACACACACCGACAACACACACACACACACACACACACACACACACCGACAACACACACACACACACACCGACAACACACACACACACGACAACACACACACACACACCGACAACACACACACACACACACACACACACCGACAACACACACACACACACACACCGACAACACACACACACACACACCGACAACACACACACACACACACACACCGACAACACACACACACACACACCGACAACACACACACACACACACACACCGACAACACACACACACACACACCGACAACACACACACACACACACACACACACACCGACAACACACACACACACCGACAACACACACACACACCGACAACACACACACACACACCGACAACACATAAACACACACACACCGATAACACACACACACACACACTGACAAGACACACACACACCGGCAACACACACACACACACCGACAACACACACACACACACCGACAACACACACACACACACCGACAACACACACACACACACACACACACACACCGACAACACACACACACACACACCGACAACACACACACACACACACCGACAACACACACACACACACACACACCGACAACACACACACACACACACACACACACACCGACAACACACACACACCGACAACACACACACACACACACCGACAACACACACACACACACACACACACACCAACAACACACACACACACACCGACAACACACACACACACACCGACAACACACACACCCACCGACAACACACACACACACCGACAACACACACACACACCTACCACACACACACACACACATCGACAACACACACACACCGACAAGACACACACAAACACACACACACACACCGACAACACACACACACACACACCGACAACACACACACACACACACACCGACAACACACACACACCGACAACACACACACACACACACCGACAACACACACACACACAACACACACACACAAACCGACAACACACACACACACACACTGACAACACACACACACACAACGACAACACACACACACACACAACGACAACACACACACACACACACCGACAACACACACACACACACCGACAACACACACACACACTCCGACAACACACACACACACAACACACACACACCGACAACACACACACACCCACCGACAACACACACACACACACACACACACACACCGACAACACACACACACACACACACCGACAACACACACTCACACACACACCGACAACACACACACACACACACACACACAGACACACACACCGACAACACACACACACCGAGACAACACACACACAAACACACCGACAACACACACACACACACACACCGACAACACACACACACACCTACCACACACACACACACACAACGACAACACACACACACCGACAAGACACACACACACACACACAACGACAACACACAAACACACACACCGACAACACACACACACACACAACACACACACACACCGACAAGACACACACACACACACACAACGACAACACACAAACACACACACCGACAACACACACACACACACACACACACACACCGACAACACACACACACACCGACAACACACACACACACCGACAACACACACACACACACCGACAACACATAAACACACACACACCGATAACACACACACACACACACTGACAAGACACACACACACCGGCAACACACACACACACACCGACAACACACACACACACACCGACAACACACACACACACACCGACAACACACACACACACACACACACACACACACACCGACAACACACACACACACACACCGACAACACACACACACACACACCGACAACACACACACACACACACACCGACAACACACACACACACACACCGACAACACACCCACACACACACACCCCGACAACACACACTCACACACACACCGACAACACACACACACACACACACACACACACACCGACAACACACACACACCGACAACACACACACACACACACCGACAACACACACACACACACACACCGACAACACACACACACACACCGACAACACACACATCCACCGACAACACACACACACACCGACAACACACACACACACCTACCACACACACACACACACATCGACAACACACACACACCGACAAGACACACACAAACACACACACACACACCGACAACACACACACACACACACCGACAACACACACACACACACACCGACAACACACACACACCGACAACACACACACACACACACCGACAACACACACACACACAACACACACACACAAACCGACAACACACACACACACACACTGACAACACACACACACAACGACAACACACACACACACACAACGACAACACACACACACACACACCGACAACACACACACACACACCGACAACACACACACACACTCCGACAACACACACACACACAACACACACACACCGACAACACACACACACCCACCGACAACACACACACACACACACACACACCGACAACACACACACACACACACACCGACAACACACACTCACACACACACCGACAACACACACACACACACACACACACACACACACCGACAACACACACACACCGACAACACACACACAAACACACCGACAACACACACACACACACCAACAACACACACACACCGACAACACAAACACACACACCGACAACACACACACACACCTACCACACACACACACACACAACGACAACACACACACACCGACAAGACACACACACACACACACACAACGACAACACACAAACACACACACCGACAACACACACACACACACAACACACACACACACCGACAACACACACACAAACACACCGACAACACACACACACACAACGACAACACACACACACACACACCGACAACACACCGACAACACACACACACACACACCGACAACACACACACACTCCAGTAACACACACACACACACACCGACAACACACACACACCCACCGACAACACACACACACCGACAACACACACACACACACACACCGACAACACACACACACACACACCGACAACACACACACACACACACACACACACACACACACCGACAACACACACACACACACCGACAACACACACACACACACACCGACAACACACACAAACACCGACAACACACACACACACACACCGACAACACACACACACACACACACCGACAACACACACACACACACACCAACAACACACACACACACACACCGACAACACACACACACACACACATACACACCGACAACACACACACACACAACACACACACACACCGACAACACACACACACACACACACACACACCGACAACACACACACACACACACCGACAACACACACACACCGACAACACACACACACACACCGACAACACACACACACACACACACACACACACACCGACAACACACACACACACCGACAACACACACACACACACACCGACAACACACACACACACACACACCGACAACACACACACACACACACCGACAACACACACACACACACACACCCCGACAACACACACTCACACACACACCGACAACACACACACACACACACACACACACACACACACACACACCGACAACACACACACACCGACAACACACACACACACACACCGACAACACACACACACACACACACACCAACAACACACACACACACACCGACAACACACACACACACACCGACAACACACACACCCACCGACAACACACACACACACACCGACAACACACACACACTCCGACAACACACACACACACAACACACACACCGACAACACACACACACACACACACACCGACAACACACACACACACACACACACCGACAACACACACACACACACACACCGACAACACACACTCACACACACACCGACAACACACACACACACACACACACACACACACACACACACACACACACACACACACACACACACACACACACCAACAACACACACACACCGACAACACACACACACACACACCGACAACACACACACACACACACACACACCAACAACACACACACACACACCGACAACACACACACACACACCGACAACACACACACACACACACACACACCGACAACACACACACACACACACCGACAACACACACACACCGACAACACACACACACAACACACACACACACCGACAACACACACACACACACACACACACACCGACAACACACACACACACACACCGACAACACACACACACACACACACACCGACAACACACACACACCGACAACACACACACACACACACACACACACACCGACAACACACACACACACCGACAACACACACACACACCGACAACACACACACACACACCGACAACACATAAACACACACACACCGATAACACACAGACACACACACTGACAAGACACACACACACACACCGACAACACACACACACACACACCGACAACACACACACCGACAACACACACACACACACCGACACACACACACACACACACACACACACACACACACACACACCGACAACACACACACACACACACCGACAACACACACACACACACACCGACAACACACACACACACACACCGACAACACACACACACACACACCCCGACAACACACACTCACACACACACCGACAACACACACACACACACACACACACACCGACAACACACACACACCGACAACACACACACACACACACACCGACAACACACACACACACACCGACAACACACACACACACACCGACAACACACACACACACACCGACAACACACACACACACCGACAACACACACACACACCTACCACACACACACACACACAACGACAACACACACCGACAAGACACACACACACACACACACACAACGACAACACACACACACACACACCGACAACACACACACACACACAACACACACACACACCGACAACACACACACAAACACACCGACAATACACACACACACACCGACAACACACACACACACACACCGACAACACACCGACAACACACACACACACACACCGACAACACACACACACACTCCAGTAACACACACACACACACACACCGACAACACACACACGCACCGACAACACACACACACCGACAACACACACACACACACACCGACAACACACACACACACACCAACAACACACACACACACAACACACACACACACACACACACACACACACACACACACACACACCGACAACACACACACACACACACCGACAACACACACACACACACACACCGACAACACACACACACACACCTACCACACACTCACACACACCGACAACACACACACACACACACCGACAACACACACACACACACCGACAACACACACACACAGACAACACACACACACACACACCGACAACACACACACACACACACCAACAACACACACACACACAACACACACACACACACACACACACACACACACACACACACACACACACACACACCGACAACACACACACACACACACCGACAACACACACACACACACACACCGACAACACACACACACACACCTACCACACACTCACACACACCGACAACACACACACACACACACCGACAACACACACACACACACACCGACTACACACACACACACACTGACAACACACACACACACCGACAACACACACACACACACACACCGACAACACACACACACACCGACAACACACACACACAGACAACACACACACACACACACCGACAACACACACACACACACACCGACAACACAGACACACACACACACAGACAACACACACACACACACACACACACACCGACAACACACACACACACACTGACAACACACACACACACACACACACCAACAACACACACACACACCGACAACACACACACACAGACAACACACACACACACACACACTGACAACACACACACACACACACCAACAACACACACACACACACACAACACACACACACACACACACACACACACACCGACAACACACACACACACACACCGACAACACACACACACACACACCGACAACACACACACACACACATACCACACACACACACACCGACAACACACCGACAACACACACACACACACCGACAACACACACACCGACAACACACACACACACACACACCGACAACACACACACACACACACACACACACACCGACAACACACACACACACACACTGACAACACACACTCACACACACACCGACAACACACACACACACACACACACACACACACACACACACACACACACCTACAACACACACACACACACCGACAACACACACACACACACACCGACAACACACACTCACACACACCGACAACACACACACACACACCGACAACACACACACACACACACACACCGACAACACACACACACCGACAACACACACACACACCGACAACACACACACACACAACACACACACACACCGACAACACACACACACACACACACACCGACAACACACACACACACACACCGACAACACACACACACACACACACACCGACAACACACACACACCGACAACACACACACACACACACCGACAACACACACACACACAACACACACACACACACACACACCGACAACACACACACACACACACACACACACTGACAACACACACACACACCGACAACACACACACACACACACCGACAACACACACAAACACACACACCGACAACACACACACACACAACACACACACACACACCGACAACACACACACACACACACCGACAACACACACACACAAACACACCGACAACACACACACACACACCGACAACACACACACACACACCGACAACACACACACACACACACCGACAACACACACACACACACACCGACAACACACACACACACCGACAACACACACACACACTCCAGCAACACACACACCGACAACACACACACACACCGACAACACACACACACACACACACACACACACCGACAACACACACACACACACTGACAACACACACACACACCGACAACACACACACACCGACACCGACAACACACACACACCGACAACACACACACACACACACCGACAACACACACACACACAACACACACACACAAACCGACAACACACACACACACACACTGACAACACACACACACACAACGACAACACACACACACACACAACGACAACACACACACACACACACACACAACACACACACACACACCGACAACACACACACACTCCGACAACACACACACACACAACACACACACACCGACAACACACACACACACACACACACCGACAACACACACACACACACACACACCGACAACACACACACACACACACACCGACAACACACACTCACACACACACCGACAACACACACACACACACCACACACACACACACACACACATACACACACACACACACACACCGACAACACACACACACCGACAACACACACACACACACACCGACAACACACACACACACACACACACCAACAACACACACACACACACCGACAACACACACACACACACCGACAACACACACACACCAACAACACACACACACACACACCGACAACACACACACACCGACAAGACACACACACACACACACACACACAACGACAACACACAAACACACACACCGACAACACACACACACACACAACACACACACACACCGACAACACACACACAAACACACCGACAACACACACACACACACCGACAACACACACACACACACACCGACAACACACCGACAACACACACACACACACCGACAACACACACACACTCCAGTAACACACACACACACACCGACAACACACACACACGCACCGACAACACACACACACCGACAACACACACACACACACACACACCGACAACACACACACACACACACCGACAACACACACACACACACACACACACACCGACAACACACACACACACACACCGACAACACACACACACACACACCGACAACACACACAAACACCGACAACACACACACACACACACCGACAACACACACACACACACACCGACAACACACACACACACACCGACAACACACACACACACACACACACACACCAACAACAAACACACACACACACACACCGACAACACACACACACACAACACACACACACACCGACAACACACACACACCACACACACACACACACACCGACAACACACACACACACACACCGACAACACACACACACACGACAACACACACACACACACCGACAACACACACACACACACACACACCGACAACACACACACACACACACACCGACAACACACACACACACACACACCGACAACACACACACACACACAACACACACACACACCGACAACACACACACACACACACACACACCGACAACACACACACACACACACCGACAACACACACACACACACACACCCCGACAACACACACTCACACACACACCGACAACACACACACACACACACACACACACACCGACAACACACACACACCGACAACACACACACACACACACCGACAACACACACACACACACACACACACACCAACAACACACACACACACACCGACAACACACACACACACACACCGACAACACACACACCCACCGACAACACACACACACACCGACAACACACACACACACCTACCACACACACACACACACATCGACAACACACACACACCGACAAGACACACACACAAACACACACACACACACCGACAACACACACACACACACACCGACAACACACACACACACACACCGACAACACACACACACCGACAACACACACACACACACACCGACAACACACACACACACAACACACACACACAAACCGACAACACACACACACACACACTGACAACACACACACACACAACGACAACACACACACACACACAACGACAACACACACACACACACACCGACAACACACACACACACACCGACAACACACACACACACTCCGACAACACACACACACACAACACACACACACCGACAACACACACACACCCACCGACAACACACACACACACACACACACACCGACAACACACACACACACACACACACCGACAACACACACTCACACACACACCGACAACACACACACACACACACACACACACACACACACACACACCGACAACACACACACACCGACAACACAAACACAAACACACCGACAACACACACACACACACACACCAACAACACACACACACCGACAACACACACACACACACCGACAACACACACACACACCTACCACACACACACACACACAACCACAACACACACACACCGACAAGACACACACACACACACACAATGACAACACACAAACACACACACCGACAACACACACACACACACAACACACACACACACCGACAAGACACACACACACACACACAACGACAACACACAAACACACACACCGACAACACACACACACACACACACACACACACCGACAACACACACACACACCGACAACACACACACACACCGACAACACACACACACACACCGACAACACATAAACACACACACACCGATAACACACACACACACACACTGACAAGACACACACACACCGGCAACACACACACACACACCGACAACACACACACACACACCGACAACACACACACACACACCGACAACACACACACACACACACACACCGACAACACACACACACACACACCGACAACACACACACACACACACCGACAACACACACACACACACACACCGACAACACACACACACACACACCGACAACACACCCACACACACACACCCCGACAACACACACTCACACACACACCGACAACACACACACACACACACACACACACACCGACAACACACACACACCGACAACACACACACACACACACCGACAACACACACACACACACACACACACCAACAACACACACACACACACCGACAACACACACCCACACACCGACAACACACACATCCACCGACAACACACACACACACCGACAACACACACACACACCTACCACACACACACACACACATCGACAACACACACACACCGACAAGACACACACAAACACACACACACACACCGACAACACACACACACACACACCGACAACACACACACACACACACCGACAACACACACACACCGACAACACACACACACACACACCGACAACACACACACACACAACACACACACACAAACCGACAACACACACACACACACACTGACAACACACACACACACAACGACAACACACACACACACACAACGACAACACACACACACACCGACAACACACACACACACACCGACAACACACACACACACTCCGACAACACACACACACACAACACACACACACCGACAACACACACACACCCACCGACAACACACACACACACACACACACCGACAACACACACACACACACACACCGACAACACACACTCACACACACACCGACAACACACACACACACACACACACACACACACACACACCGACAACACACACACACCGACAACACACACACAAACACACCGACAACACACACACACACACACACCAACAACACACACACACCGACAACACACACACACACACCGACAACACACACACACACCTACCACACACACACACACACAACGACAACACACACACACCGACAAGACACACACACACACACACAACGACAACACACAAACACACACACCGACAACACACACACACACACAACACACACACACACCGACAACACACACACAAACACACCGACAACACACACACACACATCGACAACACACACACACACACACCGACAACACACCGACAACACACACACACACACACACACCGACAACACACACACACACACACACACACACACACACCGACAACACACACACACACACACCGACAACACACACACACACGACAACACACACACACACCGACAACACACACACACACACACACACACCGACAACACACACACACACACACACCGACAACACACACACACACACACCGACAACACACACACACACAACACACACACACACGACAACACACACACACACACACACACACCGACAACACACACACACACACACCGACAACACACACACACACACACACACACCGACAACACACACACACACACACCGACAACACACACACACACACACACACACACACCGACAACACACACACACACCGACAACACACACACACACCGACAACACACACACACACACCGACAACACATAAACACACACACACCGACAACACACACACACACACACTGACAACACACACACACACCGGCAACACACACACACACACCGACAACACACACACACACACCGACAACACACACACACACACCGACAACACACACACACACACACACACACACCGACAACACACACACACACACACCGACAACACACACACACACACACCGACAACACACACACACACACACACCGACAACACACACACACACACACCGACAACACACCCACACACACACACCCCGACAACACACACTCACACACACACCGACAACACACACACACACACACACACACACACACACACACACACACCGACAACACACACACACACACACCGACAACACACACACACACACGACAACACACACACACACACACCGACAACACACACACACACACACACACCGACAACACACACACACACACCGACAACACACACACACACACCGACAACACACACACACACACACACACACACACACACACACACCGACAACACACACACACACCGACAACACACACACACACACACACACACACACACCGACAACACACACACACACACACCGACAACACACACACACACACACACACACACACACACACCGACAACACACACACACACACACCGACAACACACACACACACACCGACAACACACACACACACACACACACACACCGACAACACACACACACACACCGACAACACACACACACACACCGACAACACACACACACACACACGACAACACACACACACACACACACACCGACAACACACACACACACACACCGACAACACACACACACACACACACACACACCGACAACACACACACACACACACCGACAACACACACACACACACACCGACAACACACACACACACACCGACAACACACACACACACACACCGACAACACACACACACACACACCGACAACACACACACACACACCGACAACACACACACACACACACACACACACACACACACACACACCGACACACACACACACACACCGACACACACACACACACACACACACACACACACACCGACAACACACACACACCACCGACAACACACACACACACACCGACAACACACACACACACACACCGACAACACACACACACACACGACAACACACACACACACACCGACAACACACACACACACACACACGACAACACACACACACACACACACCGACAACACACACACACACACACACCGACAACACACACACACACACAACACACACACACACGACACACACACACACACACACACACACACCGACAACACACACACACACACACCGACAACACACACACACACACACACCGACAACACACACACACACACACCGACAACACACACACACACACACACGACAACACACACACACACACACCGACAACACACACACACACACACCGACAACACACACACACACACACACACACACACAACACACACACACACACCGACAACACACACACACACACACCGACACACACACACACACACACCGACAACACACACACACACACCGACAACACACACACACACACACACACACACACACACACACACCGACAACACACACACACACACACGACACACACACACACACACACACACACACACCGACAACACACACACACACACACCGACAACACACACACACACACACCGACAACACACACACACCGACAACACACACACACACACACCGACAACACACACACACACAACACACACACACACACAACCGACAACACACACACACACACACCGACAACACACACACACACAACGACAACACACACACACACACAACGACAACACACACACACACACACCGACAACACACACACACACACCGACAACACACACACACACACCGACAACACACACACACACAACACACACACACCGACAACACACACACACACACCGACAACACACACACACACACACACACACCGACAACACACACACACACACACACCGACAACACACACACACACACACCGACAACACACACACACACACACCACACACACACACACACACACCGACAACACACACACACACCGACAACACACACACACACACACCGACAACACACACACACACACACACGACAACACACACACACACACCGACAACACACACACACACACCGACAACACACACACACCACCACACACACACACACACACCGACAACACACACACACCGACACGACACACACACACACACACACCGACAACACACACACACACACACCGACAACACACACACACACACACACACACACACACCGACAAACACACACACACACACACACGACAACACACACACACACACACCGACAACACACCACACACACACACACACACACACCGACAACACACACACACACCGACACACACACACACACACCGACAACACACACACACACACCGACAACACACACACACACACACCGACAACACACACACACACACACCGACAACACACACACACACACCGACAACACACACACACACACACGACACACACACACACACACCGACAACACACACACACACACCGACAACACACACACACACACACACACCGACAACACACACACACACACACCGACAACACACACACACACACACCGACAACACACACACACACACACACCGACAACACACACACACACACACCGACAACACACCCACACACACACACCGACAACACACACACACACACACCGACAACACACACACACACACACACACACACACCGACAACACACACACACCGACAACACACACACACACACACCGACAACACACACACACACACACACACACACAACACACACACACACACCGACAACACACACCACACACACCGACAACACACACACACACCGACAACACACACACACACACGACACACACACACACACACCGACAACACACACACACACACACACGACACACACACACACACACGACAACACACACACACACACACACACACACACACCGACAACACACACACACACACACCGACAACACACACACACACACACCGACAACACACACACACCGACAACACACACACACACACACCGACAACACACACACACACAACGACAACACACACACACACCGACAACACACACACACACACACGACAACACACACACACACACACCG
Source organism: Salmo salar (assembly GCF_965601325.2). Lineage (NCBI taxonomy): Eukaryota > Metazoa > Chordata > Actinopteri > Salmoniformes > Salmonidae > Salmo > Salmo salar. The sequence goes on from NW_027675453.1 coordinate 72,180, forward strand.
ACAACACACACACACACACACCGACACACACACACACACACCGACAACACACACACACACACCGACAACACACACACACACACCGACAACACACACACACACACACACACACACCGACAACACACACACACACACCGACAACACACACACACACACACACCGACAACACACACACACACACACACCGACAACACACACACACACACACCGACAACACACACACACACACACACACACACACACACACACACACACACACACACCGACAACACACACACACACACACCGACAACACACACACACACACACACCACACACACACACACACACCGACAACACACACACACACACCGACAACACACACACACACCACCACACACACACACACACACCGACAACACACACACACACACACCGACACACACACACACACACACGACAACACACACACACACACACCGACAACACACACACACACACCGACAACACACACACACACACACCGACAACACACACACACACACACCGACAACACACACACACACACCGACAACACACACACACACACACCGACAACACACACACACACACACACACACACACACACACCGACAACACACACACACACACGACACACACACACACACACCGACAACACACACACACACACACGACAACACACACACACACACACCGACAACACACACACACACACCGACAACACACACACACACACACACACACGACACACACACACACACACACACCGACAACACACACACACACACACCGACAACACACACACACACAACACACACACACACACACACACACACACACACACACACACACCGACAACACACACACACACACACCGACAACACACACACACACACACACACACCGACAACACACACACACACACACCGACAACACACACACACACACACACACACACACCGACAACACACACACACACACACACGACAACACACACACACACACCGACAACACACACACACACACCGACAACACAAACACACACACACCGACAACACACACACACACACACCGACAACACACACACACACACCGACAACACACACACACACACACGACAACACACACACACACACCGACAACACACACACACACACCGACACACACACACACACACACACACACCGACAACACACACACACACACACCGACAACACACACACACACACACCGACAACACACACACACACACACACCGACAACACACACACACACACACCGACAACACACACACACACACACCGACAACACACACACACACACACACCGACAACACACACACACACACACACACACACACACCGACACACACACACACACACCGACAACACACACACACACACACCGACAACACACACACACACACACACACACAACACACACACACACACACCGACAACACACACACACACACCGACAACACACACACACACACCGACAACACACACACACCACACCGACAACACACACACACACACCGACAACACACACACACACACCGACAACACACACACACACACACGACACACACACACACACACACACACACCGACAACACACACACACACACCCGACAACACACACACACACACACCGACAACACACACACACACCGACAACACACACACACACACACACACACACACACACACACACACACACACACACACACACACACCGACAACACACACACACACACACGACAACACACACACACACACACGACAACACACACACACACACACGACAACACACACACACACACACCGACAACACACACACACACACACCGACAACACACACACACACACCGACAACACACACACACACACACACACACACCGACAACACACACACACACACCGACAACACACACACACACACACACACACCGACAACACACACACACACACACACCGACAACACACACACACACACACCGACAACACACACACACACACACACACACACACACACACACACCGACAACACACACACACACGACAACACACACACACACACACCGACAACACACACACACACACACACAACACACACACACACACACCGACAACACACACACACACACACCGACAACACACACACACACCACCGACACACACACACACACACCGACAACACACACACACACACACGACACACACACACACACACACCGACAACACACACACACACACACCGACAACACACACACACACACACACACACACACACACACCGACAACACACACACACACACACCGACAACACACACACACACACACCGACAACACACACACACACACACACACACACACCGACAACACACACACACACACCGACACACACACACACACACCGACAACACACACACACACACACGACACACACACACACACACACACCGACAACACACACACACACACACGACAACACACACACACACACACGACAACACACACACACACACCGACAACACACACACACACACACGACAACACACACACACACACACACACACACACACACACACACACACACACACACACACCGACAACACACACACACACACACACCGACAACACACACACACACACCCGACAACACACACACACACACACCGACAACACACACACACACACACACACACACACCGACAACACACACACACCGACAACACACACACACACACACCGACAACACACACACACACACACACCACACACACACACACACACACCGACAACACACACACACACCGACACACACACACACACACCGACAACACACACACACACACACACACACACACACACACACACACACCGACAACACACACACACACACACACACACACACACACACACACACACCGACAACACACACACACACACACCGACAACACACACACACACACACCACACACACACACACACCGACAACACACACACACACACACCGACAACACACACACACACACACACACACACACACACACACCGACAACACACACACACACACCGACAACACACACACACACACCGACAACACACACACACACACACCGACAACACACACACACACACACCGACAACACACACACACACACCGACAACACACACACACACACCGACAACACACACACACACACACACACACACCGACAACACACACACACACACCGACAACACACACACACACACACCGACAACACACACACACACACACCGACAACACACACACACACACACCGACAACACACACACACACACCGACACACACACACACACACCGACAACACACACACACCGACACACACACACACACACACACCGACAACACACACACACACACACACACACACACACACACACACACACACACACCGACACACACACACACACACACCGACAACACACACACACACACACACACACACACACACACACCGACAACACACACACACACACACGACACACACACACACACACCGACAACACACACACACACACACCGACACACACACACACACCGACACACACACACACACACACCGACAACACACACACACAACACACCGACAACACACACACACACACCGACAACACACACACACACACACCACACACACCGACAACACACACACACACACCGACAACACACACACACACCACACACACACACACACACACACCGACAACACACACACACACACCGACAACACACACACACACGACAACACACACACACACACACACCGACAACACACACACACACACACCGACAACACACACACACACACACACACACACACACACACACACACACACACACCGACAACACACACACACACACACCGACAACACACACACACACACCGACAACACACACACACACACACCGACAACACACACACACACACACCGACAACACACACACACACACCGACAACACACACACACACACACACACACACACACACACACACACACACACACACACACACCGACACACACCACACACACACACACACACACCGACAACACACACACACACACACACACACACACACACACACACACACACACACACACCGACAACACACACACACACACACCGACAACACACACACACACACACACACACACACACACACACACACCGACAACACACACACACACACCGACACACACACACACACACCGACAACACACACACACACACACGACAACACACACACACACACCGACAACACACACACACACACACACCGACAACACACACACACACACACCGACAACACACACACACACACGACAACACACACACACACACCGACAACACACACACACACACACACGACAACACACACACACACACCGACAACACACACACACACACACACCGACAACACACACACACACACACGACACACACACACACACACCGACAACACACACACACACACCGACAACACACACACACACACACCGACAACACACACACACACACACCGACAACACACACACACACACACCGACAACACACACACACACACCGACAACACACACACACACACCGACACACACACACACACACACACACACACACCGACAACACACACACACACACACCGACAACACACACACACACACACCGACAACACACACACACACACACACCGACAACACACACACACACACCGACAACACACACACACACACACCGACAACACACACACACACACACCGACAACACACACACACACACACACACACACACACACACACACACACACCGACAACACACACACACACACACCGACAACACACACACACACACACACCGACAACACACACACACACACCGACAACACACACACACACCGACACACACACACACACACACCGACAACACACACACACACACCGACCACACACACACACACACACCGACAACACACACACACACACACGACACACACACACACACACACACACCGACAACACACACACACACACACCGACAACACACACACACACACACGACAACACACACACACACCGACAACACACACACACACACACCGACAACACACACACACACACACACACACACACACACACACCGACAACACACACACACACACACCGACAACACACACACACACACCGACAACACACACACACACACCGACAACACACACACACACACACCGACAACACACACACACACACCGACAACACACACACACACACCGACAACACACACACACACACACACACCGACAACACACACACACACACCGACACACACACACACACACACACACACCGACAACACACACACACACACACCGACAACACACACACACACACACCGACAACACACACACACACACCGACAACACACACACACACACACACACACACACACACACACACACACCGACAACACACACACACACACACCGACAACACACACACACACACACACGACACACAACACACACACACACACACCGACAACACACACACACACACCGACACACACACACACACACACCGACAACACACACACACACACACCGACAACACACACACACACACCGACAACACACACACACACACACACCGACAACACACACACACACACACCGACAACACACACACACACACACCGACAACACACACACACACCGACAACACACACACACACACACCGACAACACACACACACACACCGACACACACACACACACACACACACACACACACACACACACACACACCGACAACACACACACACACACCGACAACACACACACACACACACCGACAACACACACACACACACCGACAACACACACACACACCGACAACACACACACACACACACACCGACAACACACACACACACACACCGACAACACACACACACACACACACACACCGACAACACACACACACACACACCGACAACACACACACACACACACCGACAACACACACACACACACCGACAACACACACACACACACACCGACACACACACACACACACACCGACAACACACACACACACACGACAACACACACACACACACACACACACACACACACACACACACACACACACACACACACCGACAACACACACACACACACACGACAACACACACACACACACACACACACACACACACACACACACACACCGACAACACACACACACACACACCGACAACACACACACACACACCGACAACACACACACACACACCGACAACACACACACACACACACCGACAACACACACACACACACACCGACAACACACACACACACACACCGACAACACACACACACACACACACCGACACACACACACACACACACACCGACAACACACACACACACACACCGACACACACACACACACACACACCGACAACACACACACACACACCGACAACACACACACACACACACACACACACACACACACACACACACACACCGACAACACACACACACACACACCGACACACACACACACACACACACACACACACACACACACACACACACCGACAACACACACACACACACCGACAACACACACACACACCACCGACAACACACACACACACACCGACACACACACACACACACACCGACAACACACACACACACACACCGACAACACACACACACACACACACCGACAACACACACACACACACCGACAACACACACACACACACACCGACAACACACACACACACACACGACACACACACACACACACCGACAACACACACACACACACCGACACACACACACACACACACCACACACACACGACAACACACACACACACACACCGACAACACACACACACACACCGACAACACACACACACACACACCGACAACACACACACACACACACCGACAACACACACACACACACCGACAACACACACACACACACCGACAACACACACACACACACACACACACACCGACAACACACACACACACACCGACAACACACACACACACACACACACGACACACACACACACACACACACACCGACAACACACACACACACACCGACAACACACACACACACACACACACACACACACACACACACACACACACACACACCGACAACACACACACACACACACCGACAACACACACACACACACCGACAACACACACACACACCGACAACACACACACACACACCGACAACACACACACACACACACACACACACACACACACACACACACACACACACACACACACACCGACAACACACACACACACACACGACAACACACACACACACACACCGACAACACACACACACACACACACACACACACACACACCGACAACACACACACACACACACCGACACACACACACACACACACCGACAACACACACACACACACACACGACACACACACACACACACACACACACACACACACACACACACACACACCGACAACACACACACACACACCGACAACACACACACACACACACACCGACAACACACACACACACACACCGACAACACACACACACACACACCGACAACACACACACACACACCGACAACACACACACACACACGACAACACACACACACACACCGACAACACACACACACACACACCGACACACACACACACACACACCGACAACACACACACACACACACCGACAACACACACACACACACCGACAACACACACACACACACACCGACACACACACACACACACACACACACACACACACACACACACACACCGACAACACACACACACACACACCGACAACACACACACACACACACACACACACACACACACACACACACACACCGACAACACACACACACACACACCGACAACACACACACACACACACACCGACAACACACACACACACACACCGACAACACACACACACACACCGACAACACACACACACACACACCGACAACACACACACACACACCGACAACACACACACACACACACACACACACACACACACACCGACAACACACACACACACACACCGACAACACACACACACACACACACACACACACACACACACACCGACACACACACACACACACACACCGACAACACACACACACACACCGACAACACACACACACACACACACACACACACACACACACCGACAACACACACACACACACACCGACAACACACACACACACACACACACACACACACACACACACCGACAACACACACACACACACACCGACAACACACACACACACACCGACAACACACACACACACACCGACAACACACACACACACACACACACACACACACACACACACACACCGACAACACACACACACACACACCGACACACACACACACACACACACACCGACAACACACACACACACACACCGACAACACACACACACACACACCGACAACACACACACACACACACCGACAACACACACACACACACGACAACACACACACACACACCGACAACACACACACACACACACACACACACACACACACACACACACCGACAACACACACACACACACCGACAACACACACACACACACCGACAACACACACACACACACACCGACAACACACACACACACACACCGACAACACACACACACACACACCGACAACACACACACACACACACCGACAACACACACACACACACACGACACACACACACACACACCGACAACACACACACACACACACCGACAACACACACACACACACCGACAACACACACACACACACACCACAACACACCGACAACACACACACACACACACCGACAACACACACACACACACCGACACACACACACACACACACCGACAACACACACACACACACACCGACAACACACACACACACACACACACACACACACACACACACACACACACACACACACACACCGACAACACACACACACACACACCGACAACACACACACACACACACCGACAACACACACACACACACCGACAACACACACACACACACACACACACACACACACACACACACACCGACAACACACACACACACACACCGACAACACACACACACACACACCGACAACACACACACACACACACCGACAACACACACACACACACACGACAACACACACACACACACACACACACACACACACACACACACACACACACGACACACACACACACACACACCGACAACACACACACACACACCGACAACACACACACACACACACACCGACAACACACACACACACCGACAACACACACACACACACACCGACAACACACACACACACACACCGACAACACACACACACACACCGACAACACACACACACACACACACACACCGACAACACACACACACACACACCGACAACACACACACACACACACCGACAACACACACACACACACACCGACAACACACACACACACACACACACACACACACACACACACACACACACACACACACACACACACACACCGACAACACACACACACACACACACCGACAACACACACACACACACACACGACAACACACACACACACACCGACACACACACACACACACACCGACAACACACACACACACACACACACACACACACACACACACACACACCGACAACACACACACACACACCGACAACACACACACACACACACACGACACACACACACACACACACCGACAACACACACACACACACCACACACACACACACACACCGACAACACACACACACACACCGACAACACACACACACACACACCGACAACACACACACACACACACACCGACAACACACACACACACACCGACAACACACACACACACACCGACAACACACACACACACACACCGACAACACACACACACACACCGACAACACACACACACACACCGACAACACACACACACACACACACGACACACACACACACACACACACCGACAACACACACACACACACACCGACACACACACACACACACACCGACAACACACACACACACACACACACACACACACACACACACACACACACACACACACACACCGACAACACACACACACACACCGACAACACACACACACACACACCGACAACACACACACACACACACCGACAACACACACACACACACACCGACAACACACACACACACACACCGACAACACACACACACACACCGACAACACACACACACACACACACACCGACAACACACACACACACACCGACAACACACACACACACACACACCACACACACACACACACACCGACAACACACACACACACACACACACACACACACACACACACACACACCGACAACACACACACACACACGACAACACACACACACACACACCGACAACACACACACACACACACACGACAACACACACACACACACACCGACAACACACACACACACACCGACAACACACACACACACACACACACCGACAACACACACACACACACCGACACACACACACACACACACACACCGACAACACACACACACACACCGACAACACACACACACACACACACACACACACACACACACACGACAACACACACACACACACACCGACAACACACACACACACACCGACAACACACACACACACCACACCGACAACACACACACACACACCGACAACACACACACACACACACCGACAACACACACACACACACCGACAACACACACACACACACACACGACAACACACACACACACACACCGACAACACACACACACACACCGACAACACACACACACACACACACCGACAACACACACACACACACCGACACACACACACACACACACCGACAACACACACACACACACCGACAACACACACACACACACACCGACACACACACACACACACCGACAACACACACACACACACACACACACACACACACACACACACACACACACACACACCGACAACACACACACACACACCGACAACACACACACACACACCGACAACACACACACACACACACCGACAACACACACACACACACACACCGACACACACACACACACACACCGACAACACACACACACACACACCGACAACACACACACACACACCGACAACACACACACACACACACCGACAACACACACACACACACACGACAACACACACACACACACCGACAACACACACACACACACCGACACACACACACACACACACACACACACACACACACACACACACACACACCGACAACACACACACACACACACCGACACACACACACACACACACCGACAACACACACACACACACACACACACACACACACACACACACCGACAACACACACACACACACACACCGACAACACACACACACACACCGACAACACACACACACACACACCGACAACACACACACACACACCGACAACACACACACACACACACCGACAACACACACACACACACACCGACAACACACACACACACACACGACACACACACACACACACACCGACACACACACACACACACACCGACAACACACACACACACACACACACACACACACACCGACAACACACACACACACACCGACAACACACACACACACACACGACACACACACACACACACACCGACAACACACACACACACACACCGACAACACACACACACACACACACACACACACACACACACCGACAACACACACACACACACACCGACAACACACACACACACACCGACAACACACACACACACACACCGACAACACACACACACACACACACGACAACACACACACACACACACACGACACACACACACACACACACACACACACACGACACACACACACACACACACCGACAACACACACACACACACCGACAACACACACACACACACACACGACACACACACACACACACACCGACAACACACACACACACACACCGACAACACACACACACACACACCGACAACACACACACACACACACACACACACACACACACACCGACAACACACACACACACACACCGACAACACACACACACACACACCGACAACACACACACACACACCGACAACACACACACACACACCGACACACACACACACACACACCGACAACACACACACACACACACCGACAACACACACACACACACACCGACAACACACACACACACACACCGACACACACACACACACACACCGACAACACACACACACACACACACACGACAACACACACACACACACACCGACAACACACACACACACACACACACACACACACACACACACACACCGACAACACACACACACACACACCGACACACACACACACACACACACACCGACAACACACACACACACACACCGACAACACACACACACACACACCGACAACACACACACACACACACACACACACACACACACACACACACCGACAACACACACACACACACACCGACAACACACACACACACACACCGACACACACACACACACACACCGACAACACACACACACACACCGACAACACACACACACACACACCGACACACACACACACACACCGACAA
>NW_027675453.1:95000-107500 GCF_965601325.2 Salmo salar
CACACACACACACACCGACAACACACACACACACACACCGACAACACACACACACACACACCGACAACACACACACACACACGACACACGACAACACACACACACGACACACCGACAACACACACACACACACACACACCGACAACACACACACACACACACCGACAACACACACACACACACACCGACAACACACACACACACCGACAACACACACACACACACCGACAACACACACACACACGACACACACACACACACACACACACACCGACACACACACACACACACACACACCGACAACACACACACACACACACACCGACAACACACACACACACACACACCGACAACACACACACACACACACCGACAACACACACACACACACACGACACACACACACACACACACACACACACACACACACACACACCGACAACACACACACACACACACCGACAACACACACACACACACGACAACACACACACACACACACACCGACACACACACACACACACACCGACAACACACACACACACACCGACAACACACACACACACACCGACAACACACACACACACAACACACACACACCGACAACACACACACACACACCGACAACACACACACACACACACACACACCGACAACACACACACACACACACCGACAACACACACACACACACACACCGACAACACACACACACACACACACACACACACGACAACACACACACACCGACAACACACACACACACACACACCGACAACACACACACACACACACACGACAACACACACACACACACCGACAACACACACACACACACCGACAACACACACACACACACACACACACACACACACACACACCGACAACACACACACACCGACACCGACACACACACACACACACACCGACACACACACACACACACACACCGACAACACACACACACACACACCGACACACACACGACACACACACACACACACACCGACAACACACACACACACCGACACACACACACACACACACCGACAACACACACACACACACCGACACACACACACACACCGACAACACACACACACACACACCGACAACACACACACACACACACCGACAACACACACACACACACACACACACCGACACACACACACACACACACCGACAACACACACACACACACACCGACAACACACACACACACACCGACAACACACACACACACACACCGACAACACACACACACACACACACCGACAACACACACACACACACACACACACACACACACACACACACACCGACAACACACACACACACACACACACACACACACACACACACACCGACACACACACACACACACACACACACACACACACACACACACACACCGACAACACACACACACACACACCGACAACACACACACACACCGACACACACACACACACACCGACAACACACACACACACACACACACACACACCACACACACACACACACACCGACAACACACACACACACACACCGACAAACACACACACACACACACCGACAACACACACACACACACACCGACAACACACACACACACACACACACACACCGACAACACACACACACACACACACCGACAACACACACACACACACACACACACACACACACACACACACACACACACACACACACACACACCGACAACACACACACACACACACCGACAACACACACACACACACACACACACCGACACACACACACACACACACCGACAACACACACACACACACACACCGACAACACACACACACACACACCGACAACACACACACACACACACACACACCCCGACAACACACACACACACACACACCGACAACACACACACACACACACACACACACACACACACACCGACACACACACACACACACCGACAACACACACACACACACACCGACAACACACACACACACACACACACCGACACACACACACACACACACCGACAACACACACACACACACACCGACAACACACACACACACCGACAACACACACACACACACCGACACACACACACACACACACGACAACACACACACACACACACACACACCGACAACACACACACACACACACACACGACACACACACACACACACACACACACCGACAACACACACACACACACACACACACACACACACACACACACACACACACCGACAACACACACACACACACCGACAACACACACACACACACACACACACACACACACACACACACACACACACACACACCAACAACACACACACACACCGACAACACACACACACACACACCGACAACACA
Organism: Salmo salar; assembly: GCF_965601325.2. NCBI lineage: Eukaryota > Metazoa > Chordata > Actinopteri > Salmoniformes > Salmonidae > Salmo > Salmo salar. The sequence goes on from NW_027675453.1 coordinate 97,386, forward strand.
CACACACACACACACCGACAACACACACACACACACACCGACACACACACACACACACACCGACAACACACACACACACACACACACACACCGACAACACACACACACACACACCGACAACACACACACACACAACACACACACACACACACACACACACACACGACACACACACACACACACACACACACCGACAACACACACACACACACACCGACAACACACACACACACACACACACACACGACAACACACACACACACACACCGACAACACACACACACACACACACACACACACACGACACACACACACACACCGACAACACACACACACACCGACAACACACACACACACACCGACAACACACACACACACACACACGACAACACACACACACACACGACACACACACACACACACACCGACAACACACACACACACACACACACACACACACACACACCGACAACACACACACACACACCGACAACACACACACACACACACACACAACACACACACACACACCGACAACACACACACACACACACACGACAACACACACACACACACACCGACAACACACACACACACACACACCGACAACACACACACACACACACCGACAACACACACACACACACACCGACAACACACACACACACACACCGACAACACACACACACACACACACACACACACCGACAACACACACACACACACACACACACACCGACAACACACACACACACACACCGACACACACACACACACACCGACAACACACACACACACACACACACACACACACACACACACACACCGACAACACACACACACACACGACAACACACACACACACACACACCGACAACACACACACACACACACACCGACAACACACACACACACACACACACACGACACACACACACACACACACACACCGACAACACACACACACACACACACCGACAACACACACACACACACACACACACACACACACACACACACACACCGACAACACACACACACACGACAACACACACACACACACACCGACAACACACACACACACACACACACCGACAACACACACACACACACCGACAACACACACACACACACCGACAACACACACACACACACCGACAACACACACACACACACCGACAACACACACACACACACCGACAACACACACACACACAACACACACACCGACACACACACACACACACACACACCGACAACACACACACACACACACACACCGACAACACACACACACACACACACCGACAACACACACACACACACACACCGACAACACACACACACACACACACACACACACACACACACACACACACACACACACACACACACCGACAACACACACACACACACACCGACAACACACACACACACACACGACAACACACACACACACACACCGACACACACACACACACACACACCGACAACACACACACACACACACGACACACACACACACACACCGACAACACACACACACACACACACACACACACCGACAACACACACACACACACACCGACAACACACACACACACACACACACACACGACAACACACACACACACACACACACCGACAACACACACACACACACACACCGACAACACACACACACACACACACACACACACACACACCGACAACACACACACACCGACAACACACACACACACACACCGACAACACACACACACACACACACCGACACACACACACACACACCGACAACACACACACACACACCGACACACACACACACACACCACACACACACACACACACACACGACACACACACACACACACGACACACACACACACACACACACCGACAACACACACACACACACACCGACAACACACACACACACACACCGACAACACACACACACACACACACACACACACACCGACAACACACACACACACACACACACACACACACACACACCGACAACACACACACACACACACAACGACACACACACACACACCGACACACACACACACACACACCGACAACACACACACACACACACCGACAACACACACACACACACACACACACCGACAACACACACACACACACCGACAACACACACACACACACACCGACAACACACACACACACCGACAACACACACACACACACACCGACAACACACACACACACACACACCGACAACACACACACACACACACCGACAACACACACACACACACACACACACACACACACACACACACACACACACACACCGACAACACACACACACACCGACAACACACACACACACACGACACACACACACACACACACACACACACCGACAACACACACACACACACACCGACAACACACACACACACACACACACACACACACACACCGACAACACACACACACACACACACACACACACCGACAACACACACACACACACCGACAACACACACACACACACACCGACAACACACACACACACACACACCGACAACACACACACACACACACCGACAACACACACACACACACACACACACACCGACAACACACACACACACACACACCGACAACACACACACACACACACACACACACACACACACACACACACACACACCGACAACACACACACACCGACAACACACACACACACACACCGACAACACACACACACACACACACACACACACACACACACACACACACCGACAACACACACACACACACACCGACAACACACACACACCCACCGACAACACACACACACACACCGACAACACACACACACACACCGACAACACACACACACACACACACACACCGACAACACACACACACACACACCGACAACACACACACACACACACACACACACACACACACACACACACACACACACACCGACACACACACACACACACACACACACCGACAACACACACACACACACACACCGACAACACACACACACACACACACACACACACACACACACGACACACACACACACACACACACACACACACACACACACACACACGACACACACACCGACAACACACACACACACACCGACAACACACACACACACACACACACACCGACAACACACACACACACACACACCGACAACACACACACACACCGACAACACACACACACACACACACACACACACCGACAACACACACACACACACACACACACCGACAACACACACACACACACACACGACACACACACACACACACACACACACACCGACAACACACACACACACACACCGACAACACACACACACACACACACACACACACCGACAACACACACACACACCGACAACACACACACACACCGACAACACACACACACACACACCGACAACACACAAACACACACACACCGACAACACACACACACACACACTGACAACACACACACACACACACCGACAACACACACACACACACACACACCGACACACACACACACCGACAACACACACACACACACCGACAACACACACACACACACACACACACACACACACACACCGACAACACACACACACACACACCGACAACACACACACACACACACCGACAACACACACACACACACACCGACAACACACACACACACACCGACAACACACACACACACACACCGACAACACACACACACACACACACACACACGACACACACACACACACACACACACACACCGACAACACACACACACACACACCGACAACACACACACACACCGACAACACACACACACACACCGACAACACACACACACACACACACACCGACAACACACACACACACCGACAACACACACACACACACACACGACACACACACACACACACACACCGACAACACACACACACACACACACGACAACACACACACACACACACACACCGACAACACACACACACACACACACCGACAACACACACACACACACACACACACACACACACACACACACACCGACAACACACACACACACACCGACAACACACACACACACACACCGACAACACACACACACACACACACACACAACAACACACACACACACACCGACAACACACACACACACACCGACAACACACACACACACCGACAACACACACACACACACCGACAACACACACACACACACCGACAACACACACACACACACACACACACACACGACAACACACACACACACACACACACGACACACACACACACACACACACACCGACAACACACACACACACACACACCGACAACACACACACACACACACACCGACAACACACACACACACACACGCACACACAACACACACACACACACCGACAACACACACACACACACACCGACAACACACACACACACACACGACGACACACACACACACACACACCGACAACACACACACACACACCGACAACACACACACACACACCGACAACACACACACACGACCGACGACACACACACACACACCGACAACACACACACACACACACCGACAACACACACACACGACACACACCGACAACACACACACACACACCGACAACACACACACACACACACCGACAACACACACACACACACCGACAACACACACACACACACACACACCGACAACACACACACACACACACGACAACACACACACACACACCGACACCGACACACACACACAACACACACACACGACACACCGACACACACACACACACACCGACAACACACACACACACACACACCGACAACACACACACACACACGACCGACACACACACACACACACCGACAACACACACACACACACACACGACACACACACACACCACACACACACCGACACACACACACACACACCGACACCGACACACACACACACACACCGACGACACACACACACACACACACGACAACACACACACACACACGACACGACACACACACACACACACACACACCGACAACACACACACACACACACCGACAACACACACACACACACACCGACAACACACACACACACACACCGACAACACACACACACACACACCGACAACACACACACACACAACACACACGACACACACCGACAACACACACACACGACACACACCGACACACACACACACACCGACAACACACACGACACACACACGACAACACACACACACACACACCGACAACACACACACACACACCGGACAACACACACACACACACCGACCACAACACACACACACACCGACAACACACACACACACACCGACAACACACACACACACACACCGACAACACACACACACACACACCGACAACACACACACACACACACACCGACAACACACACACACACACCGACAACACACACACACACACACGCACACACACACACACACCGACAACACACACACACACACCGACAACACACACACACACACACACAGACAACACACACACACACACCGACAACACACACACACACACCGCACACACACACACACACACACACACACCGACAACACACACACACACACACACCGACAACACACACACACACACACACCGACAACACACACACACACACGACCGACACACACACACACACACACACCGACAACACACACACACACACACCGACAACACACACACACACACACACGACACACACACACACACCGACACACACGCACACACACACCGACAACACACACACGACACACCGACACACACACACACACACACCGACAACACACACACACACACGACACCACACACACACACACCGACAACACACACACACACACACCGACAACACACACACACACACACACCGACACCGACCACAACACACACACACGACAACACACACACACACACCGACAACACACACACACACACCGACAACACACACACGACACCGACAACACACACACACACACCGACAACACACACACACACACACCGACAACACACACACACACACACCGACAACACACACACACACACACACACGACACACACGACAACACACACACACCCGACAACACACACACACACACCGACAACACACACACACACACCGACAACACACACACACACACACCGACAACACACACACACACACACACACACACACACACCGACAACACACACACACACCGACAACACACACACACACCGACAACACACACACACACACCGACAACACACACACACACACACCGACAACACACACACACACACCGACAACACACACACACACACCGACAACACACACACACACACACCGACAACACACACACACACACCGACAACACACACACACACACCGACAACACACACACACACACACACGACAACACACACACACCACAACACACACACACACACCGACAACACACACACACACACACACACCGACAACACACACACACACACACCGACAACACACACACACACACCGACGACACACACACACACACCGACAACACACACACACACACGACAACACACACACACACACACCGACAACACACACACACACACACGACACACACCGACAACACACACACACGACACCGACAACACACACACACACACCGACAACACACACACACACACACCGACAACACACACACACCGACAACGCACACACACACACACACACCGACAACACACACACACACACACCGACAACACACACACACACACACCGACAACACGCACACACACACACACACACACCGACAACACACACACACCAACACCGAGCAACACACACACACACACCGACAACACACACACACACACACCGACAACACACACACACACCGACAACACACACACACACACACGACAACACACACACACACAACACACGACACACCCACACACACACCGACAACACACACACACACACACACACACCGACAACACACACACACACACACGACAACACACACACACACACACCGACAACACACACACACACACACCGACAACACACACACACACACCGACCGACACACACACCACACACACACACACGACAACACACACACACACACCGACAACACACACACACCGACAACACACCGACACACACACACACACCGACAACACACACACACACACACACCGACAACACACACACACACCGACAACACACACACACACACCGACGACACACACACACACACACACCGACAACACACACACACACACCGACAACACACACACACACACACACCGACAACACACACACACACACACACACGACAACACAACACACACACACCGACAACACACACACACACACACACACCGACAACACACACACACACACACCGACAACACACACACACACGACCACAACACACACACACACCGACAACACACACACACCGACAACACACACACACACACACCGACAACACACACACACACACGACACACACACACACAACACACACACACCGACAACACACACACACACCGACACACACACACACACACACCGACACACACACACACACACACACCGACAACACACACACACACACACCGACAACACACACACACACACCGACAACACACACACACACACACGACAACACACACACACACACACCGACAACACACACACACACACCGACAACACACACACACACACACACCGACAACACACACACACACACACACACACACCGACACACACACACACACACACCGACAACACACACACACCACACACCGACACACACACACACACACACCGACAACACACACACACACCGACAACACACACACACACACCGACAACACACACACACCACACCACACACACACACACACACCGACACACACACACACACACACCGACAACACACACACACACACCGACAACACACACACACACACACACACACCGACAACACACACACACACCGACAACACACACACACACACACACACCACAACGACACACACACACACACCACCGACACACACACACACACCGACAACACACACACACACACACCGACAACACACACACACACACACCGACAACACACACACACACACACCGACAACACACACACACACACACCGACAACACACACACACACACCGACAACACACACACACACACACCGACAACACACACACACACACACACACACACACCGACAACACACACACACACACACACACCGACAACACACACACACACACCGACAACACACACACACCGACAACACACACACACACACACCGACAACACACACACACACACACGACCAACAACACACACACACACACCGACAACACACACACACACACACACCGACAACACACACACACACACCGACAACACACACACACACACACACACACACACACGACACACACACACACACACACCGACAACACACACACACACACACACCGACAACACACACACACACACACACACACCGACAACACACACACACACACACACCACAACACACACACACACACACCGACAACACACACACACACACACACACACACCACACACACACACCGACAACACACACACACACACACCGACAACACACACACACACACACCACACACACACACACACACACCGACACACACACACCGACAACACACACACACACACACACACACACACACCGACAACACACACACACACACACCGACAACACACACACACACACCGACACACACACACACACACACACACACCGACAACACACACACACACACCGACAACACACACACACACACACACAACGACACACACACACACACACCGACAACACACACACACACCGACAACACACACACACACACACCGACAACACAACACACACACACCGACAACACACACACACACACACACACCGACAACACACACACACACACACACGACACACACACACACACACACCACACACACACACACACACACCGACAACACACACACACACACCGACAACACACACACACACACACACCGACAACACACACACACACACACCGACAACACACACACACACACACCGACAACACACACACACACCGACAACACACACACACACACGACAACACACACACACCGACAACACACACACACACACAACGACACACACACACACACACCGACAACACACACACACACACACCGACAACACACACACACACCGACAACACACACACACACACCGACACCACACACACACACACACACACACACACCGACAACACACACACACACACCGACAACACACACACACACACCGACAACACACACACACACACACACACGACACACACACACACACACACCGACAACACACACACACACACACCGACAACACACACACACACACACCGACAACACACACACACACACCGACACACACACCACACACACACACCGACAACAACACACACACACACCGACAACACACACACACACACACCGACACACACACACACACACACCGACACACACACACACACACACCGACAACACACACACACACCCGACAACACACACACACACACACACACACACACACACACACACCGACAACACACACACACACACCGACAACACACACACCACACACACACACACACACACACACACACACACACACACCGACAACACACACACACACACACACCGACAACACACACACACACACACACACACGACAACACACACACACACACACCGACAACACACACACACACACACCCGACAACACACACACACACACCGACAACACACACACACACACACCGACAACACACACACACACACCACCGACAACACACACACACACACCGACAACACACACACACACACACCGACAACACACACACACACACCGACAACACACACACACACACCGACAACACACACACACACACCGACAACACACACACACACACACACCGACACACACACACACA
>NW_027675453.1:112500-115000 GCF_965601325.2 Salmo salar
ACACACACACACCGACACACACACACACACACACCGACAACACACACACACACACACCGACACACACACACACACACCGACAACACACACACACACACACGACAACACACACACACACACCGACAACACACACACACACACACCGACAACACACACACACACACACCGACAACACACACACACACACCGACAACACACACACACACCGACAACACACACACACACACACGACAACACACACACACACACACCGACAACACACACACACACACACACCGACAACACACACACACACACACCGACAACACACACACACACACACACACACACACACACACACACACACACACACACACACACACCGACAACACACACACACACACACCGACAACACACACACACACACCGACAACACACACACACACACACACACACACACACACACCGACACACACACACACACACACACCGACAACACACACACACACACACCGACAACACACACACACACACACACACACACACACACACACACACACACACGACACCACACACACACACACACACACCGACAACACACACACACACACCGACAACACACACACACACACACCGACACACACACACACACACACCGACAACACACACACACACACACCGACAACACACACACACACACACCGACAACACACACACACACACACACACACACACACACACACACACACACACACCGACAACACACACACACACACACACCACACACACACACACACACACACCGACAACACACACACACACACACCGACAACACACACACACACACGACAACACACACACACACACACCGACAACACACACACACACACACACACACACACCACACACACACACACACACCGACAACACACACACACACACACACACACACACACACACACACACACCGACAACACACACACACACACACCGACAACACACACACACACACACGACAACACACACACACACACACACCGACAACACACACACACACACCGACAACACACACACACACACCCGACACACACACACACACACCGACAACACACACACACACACCGACAACACACACACACACACACCGACAACACACACACACACACACACGACACACACACACACACCGACAACACACACACACACACACGACAACACACACACACACACCGACAACACACACACACACCGACACACACACACACACACACCGACAACACACACACACACACCGACAACACACACACACACACACCGACAACACACACACACACACACACGACAACACACACACACACACCGACAACACACACACACACACCGACAACACACACACACACACACCGACAACACACACACACACACCGACAACACACACACACACACCGACACACACACACACACACACCGACAACACACACACACACACCGACAACACACACACACACACACACGACAACACACACACACACCGACACCACACACACACACACACCGACAACACACACACACACACACACCGACAACACACACACACACACCGACAACACACACACACACACCGACAACACACACACACACACCGACAACACACACACACACACCGACAACACACACACACACACCGACACACACACACACACACACACACACACACACACACACCGACAACACACACACACACACCGACAACACACACACACACACGACACACACACACACACACACACCGACAACACACACACACACACACCGACAACACACACACACACACCGACAACACACACACACACACACCGACAACACACACACACACACCGACAACACACACACACACACACACCGACAACACACACACACACACACCGACAACACACACACACACACACGACAACACACACACACACACCGACAACACACACACACACACGACACACACACACACACACCGACAACACACACACACACACACCGACAACACACACACACACACCGACAACACACACACACACACACACGACAACACACACACACACACACCGACACACACACACACACACACCGACAACACACACACACACACCGACAACACACACACACACACACACACGACAACACACACACACACACACCGACAACACACACACACACACACACACACACACACACACACACACACACACACACACACACCACACACACACACACACCGACAACACACACACACACACCGACAACACACACACACACACACCGACAACACACACACACACACCGACACACACACACACACACCGACAACACACACACACACACACCGACAACACACACACACACACACGACACACACACACACACACCGACAACACACACACACACACACGACAACACACACACACACACACCGACAACACACACACACACCGACAACACACACACACACACGACAACACACACACAC
>NW_027675453.1:120000-137500 GCF_965601325.2 Salmo salar
CACACCGACAACACACACACACACACACGACAACACACACACACACACACACCGACAACACACACACACACACACCGACAACACACACACACACACACCGACAACACACACACACACACACCGACACACACACACACACACACACACACCGACAACACACACACACACACACCGACAACACACACACACACACACCGACACACACACACACACACACCGACAACACACACACACACACACCGACAACACACACACACACACGACAACACACACACACACACCGACAACACACACACACACACACACACACACACACACACACCGACAACACACACACACACCACCACACACACACACACACACACACACACACACACCGACAACACACACACACACACACACACACGACAACACACACACACACACCGACAACACACACACACACACACACACACACACACACACACACCGACAACACACACACACACACACCGACAACACACACACACACACGACACCACACACACACACACACACACACCGACAACACACACACACACACACCGACAACACACACACACACACACACACACACACACACACACACACACACACACACACACCGACAACACACACACACACACACGACAACACACACACACACACCGACAACACACACACACACACACACCGACAACACACACACACACACCGACAACACACACACACACACACACACACACACACACACACCGACAACACACACACACACACACCGACAACACACACACACACACCGACAACACACACACACACACACCGACAACACACACACACACACACCGACAACACACACACACACACACACACACACACACACACACACACACACACACACCGACACACACACACACACACACCGACAACACACACACACACACACCGACAACACACACACACACACACCGACAACACACACACACACACACCGACAACACACACACACACACACACGACAACACACACACACACACACGACAACACACACACACACACCGACAACACACACACACACACACCGACAACACACACACACACACACCGACAACACACACACACACACCGACAACACACACACACACACACCGACAACACACACACACACACACACACACACACACACACACCGACAACACACACACACACACACGACAACACACACACACACACACACACACACACACACACCGACAACACACACACACACACACCGACAACACACACACACACACACCGACACACACACACACACACACACCGACAACACACACACACACACCGACAACACACACACACACACACACACACACACACCACACACACACACCGACAACACACACACACACACCGACACACACACACACACACACCGACAACACACACACACACACACACCGACAACACACACACACACACACGACAACACACACACACACACACCGACAACACACACACACACACACACCGACAACACACACACACACACCGACAACACACACACACACACACGACACACACACACACACACACACCGACAACACACACACACACACCGACAACACACACACACACACCGACAACACACACACACACACACACACACACACACACACACCGACAACACACACACACACACACCGACAACACACACACACACACACACACACACACACCGACAACACACACACACACACCGACAACACACACACACCACAACACACACACACACCGACACACACACACACACACACCGACAACACACACACACACACACCGACAACACACACACACACACCGACAACACACACACACACACACACACACACACCGACAACACACACACACACACCGACAACACACACACACACACACCGACACACACACACACACACCGACAACACACACACACACACACCGACAACACACACACACACACACCGACAACACACACACACACACCGACAACACACACACACACACACGACAACACACACACACACACACACCGACAACACACACACACACACACCGACAACACACACACACACACACACCGACAACACACACACACACACACCGACAACACACACACACACCGACACACACACACACACCGACAACACACACACACACACACACACACACACACACACACCGACAACACACACACACACACACCGACAACACACACACACACACACCGACAACACACACACACACACCGACAACACACACACACACACCGACAACACACACACACACACCGACAACACACACACACACACCGACAACACACACACACACACACACACACACACACACACACACACACACACACACACCGACAACACACACACACACACACCGACAACACACACACACACACACGACAACACACACACACACACACCGACACACACACACACACACACGACACACACACACACACACACCGACAACACACACACACACACACACACACACACACACACACACACCGACAACACAACACACACACACACCGACAACACACACACACACACACGACACACACACACACACACACCGACAACACACACACACACACACACACACACACACACACACACACACCGACAACACACACACACACACACGACACACACACACACACACCGACAACACACACACACACACACCGACAACACACACACACACACACACACACACACACACCGACAACACACACACACACACACCGACAACACACACACACACACACCGACAACACACACCACACGACACACACACACACACACAACGACAACACACACACACACACACCGACAACACACACACACACACACACACACACACACACACACCGACAACACACACACACACACCGACAACACACACACACACACCGACAACACACACACACACACACCGACAACACACCGACACACACACACACACACACACCGACAACACACACACACACTCCAGAACACACACACACACACACCGACAACACACACACACACACCGACAACACACACACACACGACAACACACACACACACACACCGACAACACACACACACACACACACACCGACAACACACACACACACACACACACACACACACACACACACCGACAACACACACACACACACCGACAACACACACACACACACACCGACAACACACACACACACCGACAACACACACACACACACACCGACAACACACACACACACACACACACACCGACAACACACACACACACACCGACAACACACACACAGACACACCGACAACACACACACACACACACCGACAACACACACACACACACACCGACAACACACACACACACACACACACACCGACAACACACACACACACACACACACACACACACACACACACCGACAACACACACACACACACACCGACAACACACACACACACACACCGACAACACACACACACACACCGACAACACACACACACACACACACACCGACAACACACACACACACACACCGACAACACACACACACACACACCGACAACACACACACACACAACACACACACACACACCGACAACACACACACACACACACACACACCGACAACACACACACACACACACCGACAACACACACACACACACACACCGACAACACACACACACACACCGACAACACATAAACACACACACACCGACAACACACACACACACACACGACAAGACACACACACACACACCGACAACACACACACACACACACACCGACAACACACACACACACACCGACAACACACACACACACACCGACAACACACACACATACACACACCGACAACACACACACACACCGACAACACACACACACACACCGACAACACACACACACACACACACACACACACCGACAACACACACACACACACACCGACAACACACACACACACACCGACAACACACACACACACACCGACAACACACACACACACACACTGACAACACACACACACACACACACCGACAACACACACACACACACACCGACAACACACACACACACACACACACCGACAACACACACACACACCGACAACACACACACACACGACAACACACACACACACACACCGACAACACACACACACCGACAACACAGACACACACACACACAGACAACACACACACACACACACACACCGACAACACACACACACACACTGACAACACACACACACACACACACCGACAACACACACACACACCGACAACACACACACACAGACAACACACACACACACACACACTGACAACACACACACACACACACCAACAACACACACACACACACACACACACACACACACACACACACACCGACAACACACACACACGCACCGACAACACACACACACCGACAACACACACACACACACACCGACAACACACACACACACACACACACACACACACACCGACAACACACACACACACACCGACAACACACACACACACACACCGACAACACACACACACACCGACAACACACACACACACACACCGACAACACACAAACACACACACCGACAACACACACACACACACCGACAACACACACACACACACACACACACACACCGACAACACACACACACACACCGACAACACACACACACACACACCGACAGCACACACACACACACACACCGACAACACACACACACACACACCGACAACACACACACACACAACACACACACACACCGACACACACACACACACACACACACACACACACCGACAACACACACACACACACACCGACAACACACACACACACACACCGACAACACACACACACACACCGACAACACACACACACACACACACACACCGACAACACACACACACACACACAACGACAACACACACACACACACACACCGACAACACACACACACACACAACACACACACACACCGACAACACACACACACACACACCGACAACACACACACACACACACCGACAACACACACACACACACACACCGACAACACACACACACACACACACACCGACAACACACACACACACACACACACACACACACCGACAACACACACACCGACAACACACACACACACCGACAACACACACACACCGATAACACATAAACACACACACACCGATAACACACACACACACACACTGACAAGACACACACACACACACCGACAACACACACACACACACACACCGACAACACACACACACACACACCGACAACACACACACACACACCGACAACACACACACACACACACACCGACAACACACACACACACCGACAACACACACACACACCGACAACACACACACACACACAACACACACACACACCGACAACACACACACAAACACACCGACAACACACACACACACACCGACAACACACACCGACAAGACACACACACACACACACACACAACGACAACACACACACACACACACCGACAACACACACACACACACAACACACACACACACCGACAACACACACACAAACACACCGACAACACACACACACACCGACAACACACACACACACACACCGACAACACACCGACAACACACACACACACACACCGACAACACACACACACACTCCAGTAACACACACACACACACACCGACAACACACACACACGCACCGACAACACACACACACCGACAACACACACACACACACACCGACAACACACACACACACACACACACACCGACAACACACACACACACACACACACACACACACCGACAACACACACACACACACCGACAACACACACACACACCGACAACACACACACACACCGACAACACACACACACACACACCGACAACACACAAACACACACACCGACAACACACACACACACACACCGACAACACACACACACACACACACACACACCGACAACACACACACACACACCGACAACACACACACACACACACACCGACAACACACACACACACACACACGACACACACACACACACACACACACACACACACACACACACACACACACACGACAACACACACACACACACACCGACAACACACACACACACACACCGACAACACACACACACACACACCGACAACACACACACACACACCGACAACACACACACACACACACTGACAACACACACACACACACCGACAACACACACACACACACACCGACAACACACACAAACACCGACAACACACACACACACACCGACAACACACACACACACACACACCAGCAACACACTCACACACACCGACAACACACACACACACACACCGACAACACACACACACACACACACACCGACAACACACACACACACACCGACAACACACACACACACACACCGACAACACACACACATACCGACAACACACACACACACACACCGACAACACACAAACACACACACCGACAACACACACACACACACCGACAACACACACACACACACACACACACACACCGACAACACACACACACACACCGACAAC
This sequence comes from Salmo salar, assembly GCF_965601325.2. Classification (NCBI taxonomy): domain Eukaryota; kingdom Metazoa; phylum Chordata; class Actinopteri; order Salmoniformes; family Salmonidae; genus Salmo; species Salmo salar. The sequence goes on from NW_027675453.1 coordinate 126,660, forward strand.
ACACACACAGACACACCGACAACACACACACACACACACACCGACAACACACACACACACACACCGACAACACACACACACACAACACACACACCGACAACACACACACACACACACCACACACACACACACACACACACCGACAACACACACACACACACACCGACAACACACACACACACACACCGACAACACACACACACACACCGACAACACACACACACACACACACACCGACAACACACACACACACACACCGACAACACACACACACACACACCGACAACACACACACACACAACACACACACACACACCGACAACACACACACACACACACACACCGACAACACACACACACACACACCGACAACACACACACACACACACACCGACAACACACACACACACACCGATAACACATAAACACACACACACCGATAACACACACACACACACACTGACAAGACACACACACACACACCGACAACACACACACACACACACACACCGACAACACACACACACACACCGACAACACACACACACACACCGACAACACACACACATACACACACCGACAACACACACACACACCGACAACACACACACACACACCGACAACACACACACACACACACACACACACCGACAACACACACACACACATACCGACAACACACACACACACACACCGACAACACACACACACACACTGACAACACACACACACACACACACACCGACAACACACACACACACCGACAACACACACACACAGACAACACACACACACACACACACTGACAACACACACACACACACACCAACAACACACACACACACACACAACACACACACACACACACACACACACACACCGACAACACACACACACGCACCGACAACACACACACACCGACAACACACACACACACACACCGACAACACACACACACACACACCGACAACACACACACACACACACACACCGACAACACACACACACACACCGACAACACACACACACACACACCGACAACACACACACATACCGACAACACACACACACACACACCGACAACACACACACACACACACCGACAACACACACACACACCGACAACACACACACACACACACCGACAACACACAAACACACACACCGACAACACACACACACACACCGACAACACACACACACACCGACAGCACACACACACACACACACCGACAACACACACACACACACACCGACAACACACACACACACAACACACACACACACCGACAACACACACACACACACACACACACACCGACAACACACACACACACACACCGACAACACACACACACACACACCGACAACACACACACACACACCGACAACACACACACACACACACACACACCGACAACACACACACACACACACAACGACAACACACACACACACACACCGACAACACACACACACACACAACACACACACACACCGACAACACACACACACACACACACCGACAACACACACACACACACACCGACAACACACACACACACACACACCGACAACACACACACACACACACACACCGACAACACACACACACACACACACACACACACACCGACAACACACACACCGACAACACACACACACACCGACAACACACACACACCGATAATACATAAACACACACACACCGATAACACACACACACACACACTGACAAGCACACACACACACACCGACAACACACACACACACACACACCGACAACACACACACACACACCGACAACACACACACACACACCGACAACACACACACACACACACACCGACAACACACACACACACCGACAACACACACACACACACCGACAACACACACACACACACAACACACACACACACCGACAACACACACACAAACACACCGACAACACACACACACACACCGACAACACACACCGACAAGACACACACACACACACACACACAACGACAACACACACACACACACACCGACAACACACACACACACACAACACACACACACACCGACAACACACACACAAACACACCGACAACACACACACACACCGACAACACACACACACACACACCGACAACACACCGACAACACACACACACACACACCGACAACACACACACACACTCCAGTAACACACACACACACACACCGACAACACACACACACGCACCGACAACACACACACACCGACAACACACACACACACACACCGACAACACACACACACACACACACACACCGACAACACACACACACACACACACACACACACACCGACAACACACACACACACACCGACAACACACACACACACCGACAACACACACACACACACACCGACAACACACAAACACACACACCGACAACACACACACACACACACCGACAACACACACACACACACACACACACCGACAACACACACACACACACCGACAACACACACACACACACACCGACAACACACACACACACACACACCGACAACACACACACACACACACCGACAACACACACACACACAACACACACACACACCGACAACACACACACACACACACACCGACAACACACACACACACACCGACAACACACACACACACACACCGACAACACACACACACACACCGACAACACACACACACACACACTGACAACACACACACACACACACACCGACAACACACACACACACACACCGACAACACACACAAACACCGACAACACACACACACACACACCGACAACACACACACACACACACACCAGCAACACACTCACACACACCGACAACACACACACACACACACCGACAACACACACACACACACACACACCGACAACACACACACACACACTGACAACACACACACACACTGACAACACACACACACACACCGACAACACACACACACACACACACCGACAACACACACACACACCGACAACACACACACACAGACAACACACACACACACACACCGACAACACACACACACACACTGACAACACACACACACACACACCGACAACACACACACACTCACCGACAACACACACACACACACACCAACAACACACACACACACAACACACACACACACACACACACACACACACACACACACACACACACCGACAACACACACACACACACACCGACAACACACACACACACACACACCGACAACACACACACACACACCTACCACACACTCACACACACCGACAACACACACACACACACACCGACAACACACACACACACACACCGACAACACACACACACACACTGACAACACACACACACACTGACAACACACACACACACACCGACAACACACACACACACACCGACAACACACACACACACCGACAACACACACACACAGACAACACACACACACACACACCGACAACACACACACACACACTGACAACACACACACACACACACACCGACAACACAACACACACACACACACACCGACAACACACACACACACACACCAACAACACACACACACACAACACACACACACACACACACACACACACACACACACACACCGACAACACACACACACACACACCGACAACACACACACACACACACCGACAACACACACACACACACCTACCACACACTCACACACACCGACAACACACACACACACACACCGACAACACACACACACACACACCGACTACACACACACACACACTGACAACACACACACACACCGACAACACACACACACACACACACCGACAACACACACACACACCGACAACACACACACACAGACAACACACACACACACACACCGACAACACACACACACACACACCGACAACACAGACACACACACACACAGACAACACACACACACACACACACACACCGACAACACACACACACACACTGACAACACACACACACACACACACCGACAACACACACACACACCGACAACACACACACACAGACAACACACACACACACACACACTGACAACACACACACACACACACCAACAACACACACACACACACACACACACACACACACACACACACACACACACACCGACAACACACACACACACACACCGACAACACACACACACACACACCGACAACACACACACACACACCTACCACACACACACACACCGACAACACACCGACAACTCACACACACACCGACAACACACACACCGACAACACACACACACACACACACCGACAACACACACACACACACACACACACACCGACAACACACACACACACACACTGACAACACACACTCACACACACACCGACAACACACACACACACACACACACACACACACACACACACACACACACCTACAACACACACACCGACAACACACACACACACACACCGACAACACACACTCACACACACCGACAACACACACACACACACCGACAACACACACACACACACACCGACAACACACACACACACACACCGACAACACACACAAACACCGACAACACACACACACACACCGACAACACACACACACACACACACCAGCAACACACTCACACACACCGACAACACACACACACACACACCGACAACACACACACACACACACCGACAACACACACACACACACTGACAACACACACACACACTGACAACACACACACACACACCGACAACACACACACACACACACACCGACAACACACACACACACCGACAACACACACACACAGACAACACACACACACACACACCGACAACACACACACACACACTGACAACACACACACACACACACACCGACAACACACACACACACCCCGACAACACACACACACAGACAACACACACACACACACCGACAACACACACACACACACCAACAACACACACACACACACAACACACACACACACACACACACACACACACACACACCGACAACACACACACACACACACCGACAACACACACACACACACACACCGACAACACACACACACACACCTACCACACACTCACACACACCGACAACACACACACACACCGACAACACACACACACACACACCGACAACACACACACACACACTGACAACACACACACACACCGACAACACACACACACACACACACACACAGACAACACACACACACACCGACAACACACACACACAGACAACACACACACACACACACCGACAACACACACACACACACACCGACAACACAGACACACACACACAGACAACACACACACACACACACACACCGACAACACACACACACACACTGACAACACACACACACACACACACACCGACAACACACACACACACCGACAACACACACACACAGACAACACACACACACACACACACTGACAACACACACACACACACACCAACAACACACACACACACACACAACACACACACACACACACACACACACACACCGACAACACACACACACGCACCGACAACACACACACACCGACAACACACACACACACACACCGACAACACACACACACACACACACACACACACACACCGACAACACACACACACACACCGACAACACACACACACACACACCGACAACACACAAACACACACACCGACAACACACACACACACACCGACAACACACACACACACACACACACACCGACAACACACACACACACACCGACAACACACACACACACACACCGACAGCACACACACACACACACACCGACAACACACACACACACACACCGACAACACACACACACACAACACACACACACACCGACAACACACACACACACACACACACACACACACCGACAACACACACACACACACACCGACAACACACACACACACACACCGACAACACACACACACACACCGACAACACACACACACACACACACACACCGACAACACACACACACACACACACACAACGACAACACACACACACACACACCGACAACACACACACACACACAACACACACACACACCGACAACACACACACACACACACACCGACAACACACACACACACACACCGACAACACACACACACACACACACCGACAACACACACACACACACACACACCGACAACACACACACACACACACACACACACCGACAACACACACACACACCGACAACACACACACACCGATAACACATAAACACACACACACCGATAACACACACACACACACACTGACAAGACACACACACACACACCGACAACACACACACACACACACCGACAACACACACACACACACCGACAACACACACACACACACCGACAACACACACACACACACACACCGACAACACACACACACACCGACAACACACACACACACACCGACAACACACACACACACACAACACACACACACACCGACAACACACACACAAACACACCGACAACACACACACACACACCGACAACACACACCGACAAGACACACACACACACACACACACAACGACAACACACACACACACACACCGACAACACACACACACACACAACACACACACACACCGACAACACACACACAAACACACCGACAACACACACACACACACCGACAACACACACACACACACACCGACAACACACCGACAACACACACACACACACACCGACAACACACACACACACTCCAGTAACACACACACACACCGACAACACACACACACGCACCGACAACACACACACACCGACAACACACACACACACACACCGACAACACACACACACACACACACACCGACAACACACACACACACACACACACACACACCGACAACACACACACACACACCGACAACACACACACACACACACCGACAACACACACACACACCGACAACACACACACACACACACCGACAACACACAAACACACACACCGACAACACACACACACACACACCGACAACACACACACACACACACACACACACCGACAACACACACACACACACACCGACAACACAGACACACACACACAGACAACACACACACACACACACACACCGACAACACACACACACACACTGACAACACACACACACACACACACACCGACAACACACACACACACCGACAACACACACACACAGACAACACACACACACACACACACTGACAACACACACACACACACACCAACAACACACACACACACACACAACACACACACACACACACACACACACACACCGACAACACACACACACGCACCGACAACACACACACACCGACAACACACACACACACACACCGACAACACACACACACACACACACACACACACACACCGACAACACACACACACACACCGACAACACACACACACACACACCGACAACACACAAACACACACACCGACAACACACACACACACACCGACAACACACACACACACACACACACACACACCGACAACACACACACACACACCGACAACACACACACACACACACCGACAGCACACACACACACACACACCGACAACACACACACACACACACCGACAACACACACACACACAACACACACACACACCGACAACACACACACACACACACACACACACACACCGACAACACACACACACACACACCGACAACACACACACACACACACCGACAACACACACACACACACCGACAACACACACACACACACACACACACCGACAACACACACACACACACACAACGACAACACACACACACACACACCGACAACACACACACACACACAACACACACACACACCGACAACACACACACACACACACACCGACAACACACACACACACACACCGACAACACACACACACACACACACCGACAACACACACACACACACACACACCGACAACACACACACACACACACACACACACACCGACAACACACACACACACCGACAACACACACACACCGATAACACATAAACACACACACACCGATAACACACACACACACACACTGACAAGACACACACACACACACCGACAACACACACACACACACACCGACAACACACACACACACACCGACAACACACACACACACACCGACAACACACACACACACACACACCGACAACACACACACACACCGACAACACACACACACACACCGACAACACACACACACACACAACACACACACACACCGACAACACACACACAAACACACCGACAACACACACACACACACCGACAACACACACCGACAAGACACACACACACACACACACACAACGACAACACACACACACACACACCGACAACACACACACACACACAACACACACACACACCGACAACACACACACAAACACACCGACAACACACACACACACACCGACAACACACACACACACACACCGACAACACACCGACAACACACACACACACACACCGACAACACACACACACACTCCAGTAACACACACACACACCGACAACACACACACACACGCACCGACAACACACACACACCGACAACACACACACACACACACCGACAACACACACACACACACACACACCGACAACACACACACACACACACACACACACACACACCGACAACACACACACACACACCGACAACACACACACACACACACCGACAACACACACACACACCGACAACACACACACACACACACCGACAACACACAAACACACACACCGACAACACACACACACACACACACACCGACAACACACACACACACACACACACACACCGACAACACACACACACACACCGACAACACACACACACACACACCGACAACACACACACACACACACACCGACAACACACACACACACACACCGACAACACACACACACACAACACACACACACACCGACAACACACACACACACACACACACACACACACCGACAACACACACACACACACACCGACAACACACACACACACACACCGACAACACACACACACACACCGACAACACACACACACACACACTGACAACACACACACACACACACACCGACAACACACACACACACACACAAACACCGACAACACACACACACACACCGACAACACACACACACACACACACCAGCAACACACTCACACACACCGACAACACACACACACACACACACCGACAACACACACACACACACACACACCGACAACACACACACACACACTGACAACACACACACACACTGACAACACACACACACACACCGACAACACACACACACACACACACCGACAACACACACACACACCGACAACACACACACACAGACAACACACACACACACACACCGACAACACACACACACACACTGACAACACACACACACACACACACACCGACAACACACACACACACACCGACAACACACACACACACACACCAACAACACACACACACACACACACACACACACACACACACACACACACACACACACCGACAACACACACACACACACACCGACAACACACACACACACACACACCGACAACAAACACACACACACCTACCACACACTCACACACACCGACAACACACACACACACACACCGACAACACACACACACACACACACACCGACAACACACACACACACACACTGACAACACACACACACACTGACAACACACACACACACACCGACAACACACACACACACACACACCGACAACACACACACACACCGACAACACACACACACAGACAACACACACACACACACACCGACAACACACACACACACACTGACAACACACACACACACACACACCGACAACACAACACACACACACACACCGACAACACACACACACACACACCAACAACACACACACACACAACACACACACACACACACACACACACACACACACACACACACACCGACAACACACACACACACACACCGACAACACACACACACACACAGACCGACAACACACACACACACACCTACCACACACTCACACACACCGACAACACACACACACACACACCGACAACACACACACACACACACCGACAACACACACAAACACCGACAACACACACACACACACCGACAACACACACACACACACACACCAGCAACACACTCACACACACCGACAACACACACACACACACACCGACAACACACACACACACACACACACCGACAACACACACACACACACTGACAACACACACACACACTGACAACACACACACACACACCGACAACACACACACACACACACACCGACAACACACACACACACCGACAACACACACACACAGACAACACACACACACACACACCGACAACACACACACACACACTGACAACACACACACACACACACACCGACAACACACACACACACACCGACAACACACACACACACACACCAACAACACACACACACACAACACACACACACACACACACACACACACACACACACACACACCGACAACACACACACACACACACCGACAACACACACACACACACACACCGACAACACACACACACACACCTACCACACACTCACACACACCGACAACACACACACACACACACCGACAACACACACACACACACACCGACAACACACACACACACACTGACAACACACACACACACTGACAACACACACACACACACCGACAACACACACACACACAC